>NC_089637.1:2171491-2471491 GCF_039881205.1 Euwallacea similis | reverse complement strand
CATCAGTCATGCTGAGATACCTGTAATTCGTGTAACGCCACGAGACTTCAGAAGATAACTGGATACTGATTGTAGCTGCCCACTCCTGTTCGTGATCAACATCTTCTAAAGAAGAGCGAAGGTACAAAACTTCAGAAAACAACCGGACAAGATGTGAAACTACTTGATTCAGGTATAAAGCTGCTGAAACCCGGAAATCGATCAGTTCTCAACCCCTTAGAGCATCGTAACAGTCGGAGTGAGTCAAATTATATATTTGGCTTTTAAATTTTATTTCGATTTTATTTCTTTATTTTCTTTTGCATTTGCACTTGTATTTTTCTCTTCATAAAAATTAAAAAGTATGACTACTCCCCAAGCAACTGCAAATTACATAAATTCCTATAAATCAATAAAAGTTATCAAGGCTTACGATGGAACTTCCTCTCGCTTACATAATTTCATAGATGCAGTAGGTTTTGTTTTTACGAAATTTAACTCAAACGAAATTACTATTTTTGCTTTTATAGTAAAAAGCCGACTCGACGGTGTAGCTTTAGATTTTATTAGTTCGAAGGAATGAAATAATTGGGATGAAATAAAAAACGCTCTTTTGGAACAGTTTGTAGAAATTATAGATTTGCAATGTTTGAATTTCGAATTATGTCAGTTTAAACAAAAAGGGAATGAAAAACCTTTTGCTTTTATTGACCGAGTTGAAGGACAGTTGATAAAAATTAATAAAATTATTAAGTATGATCAAAATTTAAAGGCTACTGACAAGGATTTTTTGAAAAAACTGCGTTGCTCACAGCTATTATTGGAATCAAAGAGTTCTTATCACAAATGTTAAGAATCGGTTTACGACAATATTTAGAGGTGGTGCGGCATCTACTATATAAAATCTTTCTGTTTTCTTTGCACGTTCACAATATGATATCTACTCGTTAAGTATAAAGTTTTCAAAAAACATAATATTACAATATTCCTCACTTGTTTTAACACGTTAACACATTGTCGAACACCTACTAAAAGTGTCATTTTTTACGCAATTAAATTTATGTTTTCAAATAATTTGTAAAGTATTTTTAAGTTTTTATTTCTTTCAATCCAACTGTATGAATAAATATATATGTCGAAGATTTATTAGTTCTTAAGTTCTGCAAATGTAACATTAAAAGAAGCAATGAGATGAGAGGCATGCTGACAGCCTTTTTAACCCTAGAACGACAACGTACGTAAAATTTATGTGTGGTTTTATGTACAACCATGATTATTTCGTTAATGTTTATATTTACGATTCAGGCTCCCGGCAGTGCTCTCTTCACTCCTTTAGTGTTCAGGGAGTTCTTTAAAAAAAGTGCGCATAAGTCAATGTTAGTCTATGGTAGCAGCAAATTTAAAGGTCTACACGTATATTTTACGTATAGTTGGTATCTATGGTTAATGTCTGCACGTAGATTTTACATACATACACTATGTGAGATCTGCTAGTCAGATCGTTTCCACTCTCCTATGCGTAGTGTAAATAAGAGATATGTCAATGTTAGGTTTAAGTTAAAAACGAGGGTACAAAGAGAGGCTAGACCCGTATGATATGCCCATGGGTACTGCAACCTGGTCAGCGGTATTTCTGGTAACCATTGGATTTTCGCGGGCTTTAGGTTTAGATAAGGGCGGTGTTGAGTTAGCAAAAAATCTAGCTACTCTTTGTCGGGACTAAGACAAATGTTTATGCAAATGTACCGATGGTGCCGACAAAGTGCAAGCAGATACATTTTGATGTAACGACAACAATTATCGTCTGATCAGGGTACGATGCTGCGGGGTTTCCCCGGCCCGAATTAGTATTTAAGACCTCTCGAAGTCAGAAAATTCCTCTTTTACTTTCCTGGTTCACCCTACCTGTATTAACCCTGGAATACTACTGTATCGTAAATTTTACGTCACGTGGAATTCTTCAGCCAAATTCGTAATCACCCGATTCCCGATTCGAGTCCAGCGTTTGAATATCTTCAGCGTTAATTCTTCAGTTCACTCTTACCGTATGTGATTAAATATCCGTCAATGCGTATTGTTTTATTCGATTTTTATAAGGCCAGTCGTAAATTTTATGAGTATATAGTATTAACGTTTGAATTTGGACAAAGATTTTTAAAAATAGGCATATTATATGTCTTTTTTTGTATATCAAACATTTTATTTTATATAATAGAATAGTGTTATCTCGCAAACTACTAACCGACCGTAAATTGCAAATGGAAGTAGAAAAAATAATGAAAAATAATGAATGAAACAGACGATCCTATTGAGCCTAGCGAAGACATACAGAGTGATTGGGAAGAAGTTGATGAAGTAGAAGTTGAAAATGAGTTCAGTAATATTAACGAATCAGACCTCGAAGATAATACAAACATTTCCCTTTTTCCGTCAGAAACAAGTCGTCAATTATCTGAAGTTGCAGAAAAGGAAAGCAGCACTTCATCTGACGACAATGTGCCGTTATCTAATTTACGCAGGCCACAAAAAAAGAAGAGCGTAAAGAGAGCTAAACTTTCCTATCTGAAAGGAAGAAATGGGCACAAGTGGTCTAACGAACTTCCAAAAAGATCAAGAACAACTGCTAAACGCAATTTAATTTATTTTATAGTTGGAGCAAAAAACGATGTCAAAAAATGTACAAATATTTTGGAATATTTCCTAAATTTCTTCTCAGAAAATATATTGGATACTATTGTGCGCCACACCAATAAGGAGATTATTAAGCAAGCTAATAACTACGCTGAAAGTCAGTCGTTTGTCTCATAGCTGACAAAAAATGAACTATTAGCTTTGTTCGCTATTCTGGTTATGTCAGCAGTCAAGAAAGACAATCATCTCAACGCCAAACATATGTTTGATTCTACAATATCAGGTTCATTCACAAGTCTTGTATGAGTTGCGAACGATTTACTTTCCTAATAAACTGCATCCGTTTTGAGGACAAATTGACAAGAAAGGAAAGGGCGAAAACAGACTCATTTGCACATATTCGTCAAATATGGGATGCTTTTATCACAATATGCAGTACGTCATACACCCCGTCGTCGTACTCGACAATAGATGAGCAACTTTTAGGTTTCAGAGGAAGGTGCTCATTTAGAATGTACATTCCTAGTAAACCGTTCAAATACGGTATCAAGATTATGATGCTTTGCGACTCTTCTTCAAAGTACATGATAGACGCTAGTCCTTATTTGGGAAAATCAACAGACACAAACGGATTATCGTTATCAGAATATTATGTGAAAGAATTAACCAAATCCTTCCACGACAGTAATGTGGGATTCTTAAGTCGAATAGATCTAACCCTTTTGTATACATATGTAAAGACTTCTCCATTTTTACGATAAAGTCGAAGCATAATCGGAAGTCTTTAAGTTGTAAATAAGTTAGGTCTGTTAATTTAAGATGAAAGAGTTGTGAGGGGGCTGATGTTGCCCCTATAGGACGCCTATGTATGTCGCAACCTGGTTAGAAGTATTTCGTCAATTAAGAGGGTTTCGCAATCATTATCTTCATGCGATTCTGTTATTTTATGATTAACGTCTAACCACCCTTTGTCGGTACTTGTGGGAAAGGATAGCCGCCCTTTGTCGGCGCGGATGAGAAGCGCGGCCGCACTTTGTCGGCATCTCTGGAAATGTGCCGACAAAGTGTTATCAGTACCACGGTAACGACTCAGGTGGTGTCATAAGTCGGTAATTGCCTTCTAGCCAGGGTACGACACTGTTTTAATTACCCTTAGTTTAGTACTTAAGAGCGCCCCGAATCCAGAAGGCTCTCTTTCTTTCGAGTGGCTCACCAGCACTATTATCTGCAAGCAAAATCATAAGTTTATCCGTTAATATCATTAAACCCTAGACAACTTTGGAAAAACCTACAGTAATAGAAACGTTACAATGGACAACTGGTTTACTTCCATCTCCTTAGCTGACCAACTTCTAGAAGATCTCTATAAACTAACTGTTATTGGTACCATAGAAACAAACAAAAAGGAAATCCCACTAGAAATGTTGCAGGTGAAGGGACGAGAATTATATTAATCAATGTTTTGTTTTAATAAACAAAAAACATTGGTTTCTTATAAGCCCAAAAGTAATAAGGTAGTTTTGCTATTGTCAACCATGCACAAAGGTGCTGAAATTTCAGAAAATAATGGAAAACCAGCAATCATTTTGAACTACAACGAAACAAAATCGGGAGTGGATACTTTTGATCAGATGTGTTCAAATATGTCTTGTAGTCGAAAAACGAGACGATGGCCGCTCTGTATATTTTATGGAATGGTTAACGCCACCTGCATTAATTCCTATGTCATCTACTGTTACAATAGTGTAAAGCCTAATAAGAAACCTTTGTCACGTTATCAATATATGATTGACCTAAGCCATCAGCTTGCTAGGCCTTGCATGGAACATAGATTAGGAATAAAAAATTTGCGCCGAGATCTTCGCCAAACTATAAGGACAATTTTAAAAATGGAAGTCAAGATAGATAACTATCCCAATACAGAAGGTAAACGTACCTATTATGTCTGTGAGATATAACGAAATAATAAAAACCACTAAAATACAAGTATATTGTACAAGAACTATTTACAGTATATGTAAATGCTAGATGATTACTGCGTACTCTAATGATCTGCTTTCCGATCTTGCATGCATTTATATGGAAGGTCCAGGCGTCAAGTACTAAGGCGCTCGAATATTCCTGAACGCTGTGGAAGAGTACTTAATGTCTAGGTTACGACAGGGCAGTTTTAGCATGGTTATTAGTATGTAACAGTACCATATGTTTTTACTGTCCCCGATTAAGACGAATGACGACAACATATTGCCCACAAATCCAATCTGCAGAGCACACCGCGGGAATCTTTGGACGGTGTGTTCAATGGAGTAGATATATTTTTGTTGTAAGTTGTGTAAAGCTATTACAAAAAGACCATATAATAATATGCCAATTTTTTATAATAAAAACAAACTGCAAACATTTTCTTTTTGAGTTTTAATAAAAGTAGTTAATATTACGACACAGTAGTATTAAGAGATAAAAAAATTGTAGTAGTAATGAAGGGTTAAAACTCAGATAGTAATATCACGGGTGTCTTTTCTTTTGATCAACCCAAAAAACCCTAGACAAACAGAGAAAAAGTCTACATATATGTAACTGGCAAAAACTAAAGGAATTTTTTTAAATTTGTCTTTATTGTTTTACTTATATGTACTATATTTTTAGTATAAAATGAGTAGAAAAAACGATATGAGCTCAAAGAGACCATTGAGTGATTCGGAGTTAGAAGATATTATCGCTGCGAGCGATTTTAGTGATATAAGCGACATAGATGACAATGATCCAGAAGAAACAGATGCTGATTATGATAGCGACGATAGTATTGTCGATAAAAATTATCTCTCAGACCAAATTGATGAGGAAATATATAATGAGCAGCTAGGAAATGTGTGGAACATGCAAAAAAGGAAATCAAACATTTCTTCCAAAGAAATCACTTGCAAGAAAGTAAAATTATCTAAAAACGCAAACCCATCTACATCATAAGCAGTTTACTCAGGGGACATAGGAAAGATACATTCAAATGAAAAGATGTCTCATCAAGAACATCTTGATAAATTTTTGTTTGGTAAAGAAAGTTATAAATGGTTCACTAATTGGCCCATATCCGAAAAGGGCAAAACACTAGCAAAAAATGTGATTTATATTAGACCAGGTCCAGTTGGCTCAGCCAAAAACTGTTCTGAACCACTAGATACATTCTCTTTATTACTTGACGATGACGTTCTGGCTGAGTTACTAATTCATACAAATGAGAAAATATTCGTCTTGAAAAAAAATATAAAACACAAAATGCTTCTACTTCTGCAACTTCAATGTGCGAACTAAAGGCTTTACTTGGACTTTTAATTTTATCTGCCTCCTTGAAGGACAATCATCTCTCAGCTGAACTCTTATTCAATGTATTGTACTCAGGATCCAGATATCGTGCTACTATGAGCAAAACAAGGTTTCTCTTTTTACTAAATGCTCTAAAATTTGATGATAAATCAACAAGAACAGAAAGAAGAGAAGAATCCAGTTTAGCACCTATATCAGGTATATGGGACAAGTTCATCAAAAATTGCTCAACCAAATATAAACCGAGTGCATATTTGTGTATTGATGAGCAGCTGGTTGGTTTTCGTGGACGATGTCCATTCAAAATATACATGCCCAGTATGCCGAATAAATACGGCATAAAAATAGTCATGCTCTGTGATGTTGCAACTAAATATGTTTTAAATGCCTGTCATTACCTTGGAAAGTCTACTAACACCAATGGAGCTCCTTTGGCTAATTATTTTGTGGAGTTGCTAACTAAACCTGTGTGGGGAACTAATCGCAACATCACGATGGACAATTGGTTCACTAACATTCCTATGACTAATAAATTGCTTGAAGCGCCTTTCAAATTGATAGTCGTTGGGACGCTCAAAAAAAACAAATCTCAAATACCTTGAAAATTACTCGATATAAAATCTAGGCCGTGTGGAACATCAATGACTGTTTGCACTGAAAATTCAACTCTAATCTCTTACAAACCGAAAGAAAATAAAAACGTCTTACTGCTATCCTCTATTCATACTTCAAATGCTCTAAATCCTGAAACATCCAAGCCAGAAATAATACATGTCTACAATTCTTCAAAGGGAGCAGTTGATAGTTTTGATCAGATGGCTCAGAATATGTGTTGTAACAGGAAGACCAGACGTTGGCCTCTTTGCTTCTTTTACAATATGCTGAATATTGCTGCTATCAATTTCTACCTTATCTACAATCACAACTTGGCATCTGCTAAAAAAAAACCAGAATCGAGATTCAAATACATGCTGAAACTTTAAGAGCAATTAACACGGTTTTGCCAGGAAATCCGGTGCACCATTCCTACCTTGCCAAGAAAAATAAAAGAATCTATTTCAAGTGTAATGGTTGGAAATTCTTCGAGACCTACCAAGACAGAACAAAAGGGGAAACATTCATATTGCAACATCTGTCCATCAAGTAAAAAAAGAATGACGACAACGTATTGACGAATATGTCCACGACCACTTTACGGAGAACACCAGATAAAAATATGCTTTGCATGCATCGAATCTGTAAAAAAGTAGTGTATATTTTAATTCGATGCAGCAACATGAAAATTCATCGAGATAATATCATAATTCGACTGTTCAATACTTATGTGAAACTATTTTAATTTATGCACAAATTAATCTAAATTGTTTGTTTATATATTAGTTTGGCAATAAACAAAAAGTTTGTGACTAATAGGCGTTGCTATATTTTTACGGTCCGCTCCTTAAGGCAACGGGTCGTAAAGTCAAATTAATATCTGTTAATTTTCTAATCGCCTTTGATCAAATATTTAGATCTAATATTATTTTGTTTGCATGTTGAACATTAAAAAATATACTTTATGCTTAAAATATTATACATACCCCGGTCCAAAAGGCGGATTACACCATTAGCCATCTTAATTCTAGACATAATATTGAATATTTAAGAGGCCGTTTTCAAAATAATTTAATTTTTACTAAGGGCCTCACAAACTAGCCACTGCGTTCTTCCGATATTACACCAATGGATTTTTTTTTCTATTCCTTAAAAATGAAATTTGCTCAAAGACTTTTCAAAATGATGAATTGAAGATTGCAGTTGGACTTGGAATAAAAAAGATAACTCCAGAGGTTTTAAATAGTGTTATGGAAGAAATTGTTAACCGGTGTTATTTATGTTTGGAAAATAAGGGTGAAATATTTGAATATAAAAAATCATTTAAATCGATTTTTTTGTGTTTATTTTCTTGTTTACTAAGTGACAGATCAAAACAAATTATTTTCAAAGCCACTCATGATATCGAATAAAAATTATTTTACGTTGGAGAAAGGAGAATGAGATTTTTGGACTAAATCATTTAATAAATCATAAGTGTAATATATCGTTGAATTCAGTAAAAGGAGAAGAATTTACTGAGTGTAAAATAAAATTTCTTGACTATGTAAAAAAACAAAATTGATGGTGGTTTCGAAGAAACGCAACGTCAGATTGAAAATCTAAGAATACCATCTTGTAGAAGAGAAAAATTTATTTTAAAATATCTGTTAAAGACTTTAGGTTATTGTTTTTTGGTGTGGTTTACTAAGTTAATTTATTTTGTACTTTCATCCCTTAAGTTACGCCCATGTGTATGTTATTTGGAGGATTTCATCTGGGCACCAGACAACCGTACCCATCAGGTTATATCGAAGGGCTCTTTATGACTGGGAAATACGCTACTCGTCAAAGGAAGCTTTCTAAATTGGACCATTGCCGCGATCTGCAGTTCGGCGGATCTGCAATACTTCAATGAAAGCGACTTGTATAGATATTTGCCAGATGGCGGCGATTTATGACTTTAGGCGCGACCATAGCCCGTAAAGCTTCTAGTCTTGGTGCGCCCCTGGTTGGAGCTCCTCAGGTTTAGTACTTAAGGGATGATCGCAGTAATTTTGTTCTCTTTGACTAGTGCTCGCTCTAGACATGTGATCGTAAACATAGTTCATAATCTTCCCAACTAAGCAAAGTCCCACTTCATACTTAGACCAATACTTTGCCATTATTTAAATAAGTGAAAATTAATACAGTCCACTTTTGTAAACCAAGTTGTTGTTTTCGTGGTTTTGTTTATCGAAGGAACCTCAACAATATCTTTTGAAACAAAGTCAGAAAATAGTAAAAAAGGAATAGCGAAAATCTTGTCAAATAACTTCGGATTCATTTAGAATTTTTCAAATTTGAAGACATGATTTTGTAGGGCACAGAAAGGCGAAATTTTTATCTAATTTAACCACTTCCCTGTTTCTTATGGTTTACAAAATCCATGTAGAGCGTATTCTTATTCGAGACAGCCTGTATATTTTTACGGCAATATACATTACGAGGTAATTTTAATGCAAAAAATACACAAATGATATCTAATTGCGCAGCTTGTTTTTTTACCGAAAATTAATGTTCAAGGCATTAAAAGCGTAATCTTTCTTATCGAACGAAAATTGTTCTTCAAAGTAAGCAGTTGAAAAATGAATTAATTGTTAAAGTTTGACTTTCGCGAAATTTTGGTGACAAAGTAAATATATATTAATCTTGTGTTATCGTAAACATAATTTGAAATGTTTTGATTGTACAGGTACGGTTAAAAATAAATTTCTACTTCATTAACAGTATTTCAAAATTTGGTATTTTAATTTTGTAGTTTGATTTCCTTATAATTTTGCTACAAAAAAAAACGACATCTTATTTTACTCTTAAATGAGTGTAGTTCAATTTCGACATTCAAAATTACTACAGTTCACAGCTCTGAAATATGCTACGCTGTCAAAAAAACTTTCTAGAAGGAAACTTCACTTTAGGTGAAATAGTTCTTATCGCTTTTTCTTTCGCTTCAACAGAAATATTTATTTTCGTACATTTCATCGTTAACATAACCCCACAAAAAAATCTAAGGAGTTCAAGTCTAGCCGTTTTGTCGGCCACTGTATAATAGCGTGTCGCCCGTGATAAAAGTAGGTGTTATCAAATACCTTACAACAAAAAACAATAATGATAAAGTGATAAGATCTAAATAAATAATTTTGTAATGGAATATTTCAAAAACTCTCCTTAGATAATGCTGCACAAAAGATCTCTAAAATTCTACACAGCATTTAATTAGAAAAGAAAAACTGGCCGGTTTTTTAATTAGATAACATAAAAATATAGTTTAGTACCTATAATACTTTTTGAGAAAAATTAATGTCCTCGCATGGATGTAGTGAGCATCATCAACAAAAGAGCAAACATTTGCAATGAAAAAATTATTCTTCATGGAAGTTTGTAAACCAGGGACGTTCAACAAAAGGGTTATACCGCATTTAAGGGATTTCCACCTAACTCTTAAATGTTATATCCGACAGCGTAGTTGTTTTTCTATTTTTTCTGGCAAATGATCAACTTCAATATTTCTAATTATACTCCAAGGTACTGACTCCATTGAATCCTCTTATAAACTTATGTAGATTGCCAGCCTCACGAGTGGCGCACTGCACCAGCAGGTTACTAAATACTTTTAAACTAGCAAACTACTAAACATTTATTAGTTTTTAGGTCATTTAGGCTAAGTTAAGTTAGCGATGCACATTCAAACGGTTTTTATTTTTCTGTACAAAAACAATACGTTATGCAATAAAAACTCATAAAAACTCTCATCTTGAATGGAACGCAAAATAGAAAACAAAATCCGAGAAACCAGTGGCGTACCATTTTTCCTTTAAAGATGTTCATTGACATTCGGATGTGTACCACTGGTAAATCTGAAATGAGTTTTTTCGCCCCTCGTAATTATCATTGTAAAATTCCATTTAATTGTAATATGATATAAATATTTTGGATTTTTAAGTCAGCCGAGTTGGAGACAAGACGTGTGTGTCGTGCGAAAATAGTTAAAACCATTTTCTTTTTGCCTAAAAGAAATGAGAAGGGGTAGGAAACCCAACTCTAAGTGCGAAACCACACGAGCGTATTTTCAGCGGCGTGTTTCACGCGACGATTTTTTCGCTAAGTTTGACGCATCAAAACATAAAGCGTTTTTTTCCGTTGAGTACACACTCACACAAAACAAATGGATCCCATTGTGTTAGGTTGTGCCGCTATTATATGTGCCAATTTATTTTTACAGAAAAGAAAACAAAGACGACGTTGGTGAGTTCGTCCAATGTTAATGGATAAAATATCCATAGGATATTTGCAGACAAATTTTTACCTCCACAGAACATATTCAGAAAATTTTTTCTCATATTACTGAATGTTAGTTGGATGGAGTTTTGATGAACTGCACGATCTTTTGCTCTGCAGTTTGCAGAAAAAAACACCAACTTGCGAATTGCGATTGACCCGAAGGAAAAATTGGTAATTACACTTAGGTAAGTAAACTTTTTATTTATTTATAATATTGTATAATATTAATACTTTTTATAATCTAAATAAATCAAATTGTGAAATGTCCGTGTCCACTGATGTCACCGATGCCGGTGTTTGTGGTTGATTCGTATATGGACACGACCCAGGGGAACTGGGCAACGATTGTGGTACTGTGTTATAATTGGTGCCTAAAAACCGATAAAAACGAACATCTTCCATTATTCGCATCCTGCAATCAATCATGCGTTCTTCTGGCATAGCATCTAATAATGGCAGAAGTGACATTACAAATGCTCTATTGCCGAACACATTTTTTGACTGTTCTGCAGAGCGAAATTGTCCGATAACACTTTTGTCATTTCCCGGATTTACTTTCCTTCAAAAGACATAGCTCTTGAGACTGTTCGCCACTTTCTTAGGCTATCCGATTGTTACATGCTTTAATTTGGTTGCAGTCCAGTGATCTCTGTTTCGGCAATGTTTATTGGTAGGGGTTGATATTCCTACGATAGCGTAAGATGTTCAAGACAGTATATCACGCCCAGTTTCGTACTGTCATATAGTTTCTTTGAAGATACCGATTGTTGTCCTATTCACGCTATTGTTACGAAGGTGAATTGAGGACAGATGTGCGTCTAATTACAAGAGTTCCGCTTTTTTGATTTACGACCAAAATTTCCAGTGTCGAATCCAATAAACCTCCCTCCCGATCCTTCATCGGCAGAGTCGAAGGGATGGGACAAGTCGTTTTTTCGTTCTCTTCTCCAAGAACTTTCGGACGGTACACATCGCGATCGGACACTCACAACATCTTATTTACACTCACTAATGCTATAAGTTCTTACATTATAGTGATTCGAACATATCATATGTTAGATCTAACGTTATAATAAGTAATAATTAATAAATAGTGTTAACCAACATTGTGAATTGATTGAACAATTAATATCATCTCGTTTACAACCATACGGGAAAAACACCGATGTATTATTATTTTTTGTTGTCTGAAAAGATGGAGTTGTGGATAGTGGCGTTGCTGCCTCCTCGGTAACCGCTTGCCTATCATCCCTCTGTGAAATTATTTCGGTATAGCTTCTAGTTGCTTCATCGGTGACGTTAGACGCAGTGAGTCGCGTTTCTAAAGTGCGTAGTAGAAAAAGAAGCTGTTTAAAATGAACATATTTTCTCTTTTTCTTCGGTGCACATTACCCACTTTGTGTAGCTTTTGTTGCTCTCAATTCTTTTCGAAATTGATCTCTTAATGACTTCTATTGTGTTTGAAGCTCTCGTCCTAAAACAAAAAGAACGATTTTTTTTAATGTTTGTTTATTGGGTTTTTGTTATTTTAGATGTCTTACTAAGAGAGCCGATTTTGCAGCACTGGAATACATTTTTCAAATTGCTAAAAGCATTATCCGAATAATTGTGCGCCAAACTTATGTAGAAATATGGAATATACTGCAACCAATGGAAATGCCATAGCCCAGTACCGAATTATGGGCGAAAATAAGTACCCCTTACTGCCTCGGAGCTATTGATGGGAAACACATCAGAATAGTTTGCCCACTAAACACAGGCACACAATATTTGAATTACAAAAAATATTTCTCGATTGTTTTATTGGCAGTAAGCGATGCCGATTATTTATTCATCGTAATTGATGTAGGAGCTTATGGTAGAGTAATATTTTTAAATCTTCTATTTTTGGAAGAGGGTTGGCACACAAACAATGCAATTTACCAAGAAACAAACCCCTTTCAAATACCTTAAGTCCCTCCCTACCCCATGTTTTTGTAGCAGATGAAACATTTGGTTTAAGTGAAAATGTACTGTGACCATACTCACGAAATAAATTGTCAATTATAGAAAAAGTATTAAATTATCGGCTTACTCGGGCTTATAGATATGTTGGGTGGTCTTTTGGTACACTCTCCAACAAATGGAGAATATTCCATACAAACATTCTGGTTGCGGAAAATTTTGCTACTGATATAATAAAAGCTGCTTGTGCGTTACACAATTATGTACGGAGAAGAGATGGAGTTGATCTAAACGATGGATCGTTTTGCAAGATAGAAGATATTCTAATCATTGGTACAGGGGGCCATAAACAGGAATAGCAATTATGGATAAATGTAAAGAATATTTCCTCAGTGAAGAAGGGAAACTTTCTTATCAGTATGACAAAATTTGAATTGATTTGTTGTTTTGAACGTATGAGAATATGTATCACTAAATAAACGAATTAATTACTTACCTAATTGATTTTTCTCCTCCATTGATAACTTTTTCCAGTTTTCGTACGTAACCATGGCCACTTCTTCCCACAATTTGCTCTTAACTTCCCTATTACTATATTCCTTAAGTTTAATATCATACAATCCAGGACGCTTTTCTATTTCACATATAAATTTTTCAATGCTGAACATATTTTACTACGACTGTACTATTGCTCTCTCGTATAGTTTGTCCTATACTAAACAATGTTTTACATTTCCAGTGTTTTCCAGCGTGAGTCGACGATGACGATAATCAAAGCAAGCCAGAGCGTTAAAAACGTTAACGCTGGCGGAAATAAAATAATCGCAGCGTATATTTCGTCTGTTTCGTTTAACCTACTTGTAGATGCAATTTCTATTAGGACAGAAAAATCGTCGAGTGAAAGATGCCGTGGAAAATACGCTCGTGTTGTTTCGCACTAACCCTATCGCATCAATGCCCACAACACCAACACAAGAAGCAAAGAGGATAGCGCTGCACAAACCATTCACCAATTCATCTGCGCAAAACCAAGTAATAACATCCAAAATCCCCAGAAACTGCCAACCACAAAGGCCAACATTCAAATTCTCTTTCATCATAACAACTGGCTCTAAAATGGGAAGAACTAAATGCCAACAACAAGGACATCATCATCAAATAGGAACAAAACTTTTTACTCAAGACTAACGACAATGACAACACAACAAAAACCCTTAAAGCGCTGGAACAACAACAAATAATATAATAACTTCGTTTGTAATATGCGAAGCGAACAACACACTATTAACTTCAGTGAATACCAGCCGCCCCAACATAACACCGTCATATTCAGTGATTACCACTGGCGTCGACCTGGATATTATGGACGAGACATTTTTACATCACTTGGAAAAGATACAGCTCAAAATAAAATTCTGCAAAAGGATAATCTCCAAATAAAGGGGCATCCCGACATTAATGATGCGACTGAAAACAGGCGACCTTACACAACTAAATACATATGAGCGAGTCATGATACCGACAATGTACATTTTGGGACGAGTCTACAGAATTGTGAAAAGCAAACCACCCGCGCCAATTCCTTCACCCTCTAGCAAGTGCAGCTCGTTTGAGCGCTACACGAATGACTGTAAGAATCCCCTAAGATGCAACAAAGTCCAAGAAAACCACACAACAACGATATACACATCACCTCTTCCCATCAGGTGTGCTACATGCAACTCAACAGACCACGTGGTATAGAACATGAAAGACCCACGAACGCCTACAGCACCAATAGAAGGCATCCCAAACATAACGATTAAGTGACTCAACACGAAAACCACTGAGGTCTTAAAAACCATTACTGCGATAAGCAAAGTTCACTCTCCGATTACGACCCATGATTACATCAAAAACAAGTACAAACACCAACTAAACAAAACAAACAACATCCATCGAAAGGGACGAAAGGGAAAAATGGAACAAACAATTTGTTAAGAACTTCAACATTGACACCTCGATGGTTTTCTTTTGAAACCATTTATCTCCTCCTACCCAACCGAACTTCCCCGATCAACCCCTCATCCAACTAAAACAAAAAATCACAAACACAGAACATTTAACTTAAAACTATTATAATATACGCCAACATTAATGGATTCAACCACAAAAAAACACCTTATATACAACTACATTAAAATAAACAAAATTGACTATTATATGTTCGTCGAAACTTGGACAAACACCAACTTACAGATACTGGCAGTATATTTGTAGACATAGCAATATGAATAACAAGACCAGGGATGGAGCAACTGTATCACTCAAATCTAACATAAAATTAGGAAAGGCAAACCCTCCTTCTCTGAATAATCTATTAAACGACTGTCTTCACTTTACAATTCCCTACCTAAACGACCTTATCCATATATTCTTAGTATATGAGTTATATTTTAATATAACTAATGTTGTGGGTCTTGGTTGGTGGGAGTTAGTGACTCAAAATTCTTGGATTTTTGGGCTTTATTACTACGATCTTAACAGGTTGAAAGTTTGAGCGAATTTGTTGAAACTCACACGGAAAAGGTCCCTAATTGATTAATTGTCTTTTGTACTTCTATCTCGCCGCTATCAGTTTTATGGCGGAAGTGGCATCCTTTGATCCAGGCTGCTGATGCAGCGTCTGCCTGTAAGCCTCTGGGATAATATGACATATGTTCAGGGTCATTGGTTATATTTCCACCACCCACCTAGAGGTTTTCCTTTTAATCTGAGAAGAAAAAGTTAAATACAAAAGTTGTAGACAATTATATGTAGTTTATTTCTATATATACACAGTGAGTTTTTTAAGTGTGTCACGTAAATATCTCTGAAGTTATGAGTTTTAGAAAAAAAAGTTTCAAATAAAAAAGGGATTATATGAAAGGAGGAAACTTTTGGCATCATCACTGTTTCGATTCAAGGTCATCGTCAAATTCTAATCAAGGTCAACTTTGTTTTTTCAAACGGAAACCCCACATTTTTTTGACAGATTCTGATTTGTTGTTCAAAATAAACATGTTTTTACTTGAAACATTTTTTTATTCATTTGATAATTTTGGCACAAATTGACATTTTTAAAGAATTTTGTTCTAACGAAAATGCTTGTATCGATACATCCAAGAGAAGAAATTTTAAAAAAATATAATTTTTAAAAGAAATTGTCTACGCTGAAGTGCCAACAACTGCTGAAAACATGAAAGAAAGAATAAGAGTAGCTTGCCGTAACATTCCACCAGAAACATATTGGAATATCCAACAGTCATTCAAAATGAGAATCGCTAAGCGCATTGAAGTAGAAGGACATCATTTTGAACACTTATTTGATTGACTTGACCCCTAATCCCATTTAAGGTTTAAGGGTTGCACCTTCCCCCGCCAAGGGGTTAAAAGTGGCAAGGTTACCAATGGGCGTAAAAGATTTCCGCTTCGAAATAAAAATCGACGGGTCTCAACGATTTTTTTCTTGAGTGCTAAATATGAGAAATCGCCCTTGTTTCGTTTTCATTGGCCCACCCTGTATATGTTAGCGTGCGTCGCGCCAAATCACTCAGACCACGGCGGAGTGTGCCGCCTGTCTCATAGAAACCAACCTCTTGGGTTTTTGGGACGCAGAGGGATGACCCTGAGAAGGTGGCAAGTCAGTAGTTTTTCGGAAACAAAAGAGAAAGGAAAATTGGGTCAAGAATAAAAGAACGGATGTCAGTGTCACAATAAAGCGTATTTTTGCAAGTCGTTTTGATTTTAATTGAAGGCAGAAGGCCTTTCATACACCTTCATTCTATCATCAGAAGTGGGATATCTTCGTGTGAATGAATCACGGAAGAAAGGACCTAAAAGTGACTTTTAGTGTGTGAACGAAAAATGGTTGACGATAGTGAAAGACGCGAACGCGCAGTAGGTCCGGTCGTTCAAAATAAATCAGAAACAGTACCTAATCGAAATGAATCTTTAAGGGATAGTAACATGATGTTATTTTTCCAAATGCAGCAGGAAAGCAACGATAGTTTTCACAGACAGATAATGGAAATTTTGGCAACAATGGCCAACGCCCAGGCTACGCAAGCTACTTTGCAAACGGCTTCGTTAAGGGCACAATTTCGCAATTTGTTACTACGCCAGTTCCGGAAACTATAAGCACGGCTTCGGTGCAGTTTCACTTAGCAAGCTTTGACCCGGATGATACATCTTTTACTATGATCGAGTGGATGGATGATGTGAGCCGAATTCGACAGGAGCTTGAAATAACGGACACATTAATTGTGTTAAAAGCTGGCCACGCTTTGCAATGATCGTGCGGCACGATTTTATCAACACTGGAAACCAAGTGTCAGAGATTGGTCTTCTTTTCGACGAGATTTCAAAATAGCCTTTCCTGAGCTAGGCACTCCTGCCACTCGTATTCCAGCCTGTCTGGAGATTACCAGTTCAAAATTCCAATCACTGGTAGAATATGGTAACGCGAAACTGACATCTATCAGAAGATTTTATCCAGACTTTCCATGGAACATTGTGCTAAGTCTTATTGAGTACGATATTCAAAACACGGGAGTGAAACACCGAATCTGCTTGCAGACTCCTACATGTGATTCTGAACTGTTAAAACTGTTGGCTGCCTGTGATGCTAATAAGATTAAAGGTTAAAGTGCGCGACTTTTCACGAAAACGAGCGCATAGTTTACGTGATGGGCACCCTAGTTTTAGAGGAAACTGTCGAAGATGCCATCATTATGGACATAAAGAGGTAAATTACAGGTACGAAGAGGATTTTCGGTCTGCATTGGAAAAAGTATTGCCCGGTCCCTCCGGTGCAGAAACAAAAAATCGCCTTGGTCCGTCCGAAGTAAAACCACCAAATTTTTTTTTGCTGCCAATGACAATCCAGTGAATGTGAAACGTTGTAAAATCTGTAAAAAGAAGGGCCATACAGAAGAAACCTGTTACCGTAAACAATGACATGAAGCATCAAAACGAGTACTCCTGTCATAAAATACGCGTTTTATTCGTTCATTCCCGTTAGCTGAAATCGCCAACGACTCATCGATTACCTCAATATCATATCTAGTGGACACAGGTGCAAACGTCTCAGTACTACACGAAAAGGTAGCCAGATTTTTAAATTTGCACATTCAACCGGACTGCCAAACTATATCTGGAATGGGAAACTGTTACGAAGCCCATTGGTCGCAGCAGCGTCCTGATCTTTACACCAACCATGACTTTGGAAATTGATTTCTTGATTGTACCTGATGGAAATGTAGCGTACCTTGTATTGGTCAGGTGTTGAATTCGTTTACCCGATACTCCTATACTAGTAATTGGTTCCTTTATATTAATATCGACTTGTAATTTGTTTATAGGTATATTGTAATTTAGATCGTTTTCAAAAACAAGTTTAGTAAACCACTATTCATTCTTATATCTTTTGTATTTTTGGAATAGTCATCGTGTGTCAAAAAATCCATATACATGTATGTCAAAAGATTCCTAACTCAGAGAAACAAAAACACAAGTTTAGACAATACTTCTTTATTTCTCTAGAATCGGGAATCGAATGAATCCCTTTTTGATGCGTGAGAGTCACCCCGGGTGCATCTGCTTTTCTTCCGAAAAGCCTACCACCATACCTTCCACATTCTTCCCACGCTTGCATCCCTTAATCATCCTTTTCGCACCTCCATATGTTTTTAGGCGAGATGATAAACAGACCTTTATCTTTTACCACAAATGATCTATTTTGACTAATATAAGTTTAGTCCATTTCTAATTTACAATGGAGCACCAGCAGGTGCCTGTGACATTCTGCATATGTCCAAGGATAAGTTACAATATTATGAGACGACATGTTTCTTGCATTTACATTAAGTGAGTTTATAAGCAACCCTATATTACTTTCTTTATGAAAGCTCTCATGTACTATCGACCACAAAAGTGACCGACCAGTTTCAAATTAAAATCACTTGCAGTACTATGGGTCGGATAACTTTTTTTGTCACACTTGACCTACATTACTTTTTGTTGGATCCTCCTTTTTGTGTATATACATCAATATTTTGCACACAAACATGTATTGCTGGCTTAATTCATTACGACAATTTTATTTTTTGGTATTTTCTCAGTTCATCGTTAAGGCGCAATGGCTCCGAATCTGAGCAATGACGCAAAAAATAATATAGTACTTTTGTACGAAGAAGGGCACAATGTTTCCGAAATTAGTCGTGAGTTGAATATTACGGTACGTAATCACATTGTCTTTTTTCAATTAAGGTAACTTTATCACTGGCTTAAATTTGGGGACGTGTTTTTGTTTATATTGTTACTTCGGGCAAGAATTTCATCTCTAGTTGAGCGAAAAGTCTGTGAGACGTCGGCTGTGTTATAGGAAGAATTGCTGTTCAGAAACTCAAATTTCAGAGGTTTTTAAAATTTTTTGTGCCCGTGCAGTTTTGATCTCGTTTCAAAGGGAGACCGCCCGTCGCTGGATCACCCGTCATGGGATCGAGGGTCACGTAGACCAGCGACCCAGACCTGGTAGACCCCCCCAAGTTATCGGACGACCAGCGGCAGGAACTGGTCGCCGATTTTCGGGAATGTGGTTTCCGACGAACATCCCAGTATGCTGTACGTTGGGATGTAAGTATGGAGACCATCCGAAAGACTCTTGATAAAGAGGGTCTTCATAATCGGCGACCGGCAACGAAACTTGCTCTGACAGAGCAACATAAACAGGCCCGCTTAGCATTTGCCCAAGAGTATTTAAATTTCAATTGGGGAAATGCTATTTTTGCTGACGAAAAAACTTTTTTATCAAGCGAAAACGGCAGGCTACATTTATGGCGATCTCATAATACTCGGTACGATGAACGCTATGCTGTATCGAACAGAAAGTTTGTCCGAATACGGGTTAATTTCTATGGGTGGATGTCTGCTGATGGTCACGGCGAACTGGCAAGTTTTGAAACAAGGGCAAATTCTATTAAGTACGTTCGGATGCTCGACGAAGTTATGCTTCGTTCTGTTCGTACTTTGTATCCTGTGGCAGAAATGCCTGTCATCAATTATGTTGATGACAACTGTAGGATACATCGCGCAAACATCGTGAGGGACTGGTATCACGAGCATCCAGACATAAATAATCTTCCCTGGCATATTCCCCTGGCATATTCCCCTGGCATATTCACCAGACCTAAACCCCATAGGAAATTTATGGGGCCTAATGGTTCAAAGGTGGCACAATAATAATGAACGTACTACCGAAGATTTGGTGGCACATTGCAACCAAATCTGAAATGCGGTTAGAGGTTTACCCTTGTGTCAAAACCTTCTGGGTTCAATGGGCCGGAAGCTACAAGACGTCATCGACGCCAATGGGGGAGTAACCCGCTATTAGAATTGTTTATTTTTTATTTTTTCATTTATTTATATAAATTTTAAGTTTATTTTCTCTCGATCGTACTTGTTCATATTTTAGAGAAACCTTGCCTATTGGATTGACGGACTGTAGAAAAAAAACGTTTCTTCTTGTACTTCAAGATGATATATTGGGTACACTTTAAACAATAAATATGGTGATTAAGGGATAGTCGCAGTGTGGTCGAATCGTAGAGAGAGCGAAAAACTACCCTTTGAAACCTTAAATACTACATTCAGGAATCGGCACTCATAGGCGTACTCCAGTAGAAACCTTGTCGACAAAGAGGGTGCTCTTAATTGCAGCCGTTAGAAACGTGGTGCTATTGCAAAACAAAGCTACTTGAGGGAAAGTTGGCCCTTTCGAGGAACCATCATCATTAGGACAAAGGATTCCCCACATCTGGGCATTCGGAAATGGTGCCAATTTGTTGACGTTCATAGGCGTCGCCTCTGGGTGCATGATAAAATATGATAAACTAAACTAAAGCTACTAGGTTGCGATGCAAACAGCAGTACTAATTCGCCTTATGCTAAAGTGCCTATCTAATCACTATGTACAGCCTTAAGATCAGTCCTGAACAGTACTGTATTTCTGAAAAAATGTGTCTTGAAATTTTCCCTTTTAACGTACGAATTACAAAAAACGCCGTTTATGTCATCTTTTGTCTAAAGAACTTTTGCGACATAGAAATCACTTGATTGTTAAGTGAGAGGTAGGAAAGTACTAGCTGAATTGATTTATTTGAAATTCCTGAAAATATTCCGGCAAACTTGGTATTCGATGTGAAATTCTAAATTTATTCGCTCAACACAACGTGTCTATTGTGTCTGTGGGTCAGTTTTTGTGAACTGATAAGGCGCCTTCGGTCGGAATACGCATTAAGCGATTTTGAATCTCAGCTTGGTCGATCACTTTTGTGGCCGATAGTATATGTCAGATCTTCCAAACTCGTAGAGAAACAAAAACACAAGTTTAGGTGATACTTCTTTATTTCTCTAGAATCGGGAATCGAATGAATCCCTTTTTGATGCGTGAGGGTCACCCCGGGTGCATCTGCTTTTCTTCCAAAAAGCCTGTCACCATACCTTCCACATTCTTCCCACGCTTACATCCTTTAATCATCTTATTCGCACCTCCATATGTTTTTAGGCGAGATGATAAACAGACCTTTATCTTTACCACGAATGATCTATTTTGACTAGTACAAGTTTAGTCCATTTCTAATTTACAATGGGGCACCAGTAGGTGCCTGTGACATTCCGCACATGTCCAAGGATAAGTTACAATATTATGGGACAACATGTTTTTTGCATTTACATTAAATAAGTTGATAAGTAACCCCATATGGCTTTCTTTATGAAAGCTCACACGGCCAATCCTGACACAAAATTCGTTCTCGAATTTTATCCTTACTAAAACCTATAGTAAAAACATTATCATTTTATATTGCGAAGACTACGCCATTTTAACAATTTACAAAATATTAATTTTAATTGCAAAGAGCACGTCATTTCAACGTTTAGGTACTCATGACCTAACGCAAAGAGCACGTCTTTCAACAATTCTCAAAGTATTAGTTTCAATTGCAAAGAGCACGTCATTTCAACGTTTGGGTACTCATGACCTAACGCAAAGAGCACGTCTTTCAACAATTCTCAAAGTATTAGTTTCAATTGCAAAGAGCACGTCATTTCAACGTTTGGGTACTCATGACCTAACGCAAAGAGCACGTCTTTCAACAATTCTCAAAGTATTAGTTTCAATTGCAAAGAGCACGTCATTTCAACGTTTAGGTACTCATGACCTAACGCAAAGAGCACGTCTTTCAACAATTTTTTTTTTTTTTTTTTTTTTTTTTTTTTTTTTTTTTTTTAGGTGATAAATCTAAGTTTTTATCAACTAATAAAGCTCATACGGACATCCGTTGAACAGAACACTTGATAGCGATAACATAACTACAAAAATATTACAAGGGACAAACCTATAAGATACAGTAATATCAAGAATTATTAAATAATTATTAAATAGAAGAAATTATAAAATTATTATCAATATACTACTGATACTTCCTCTTCGAATTCGCCTGGCCATATTCGCATCATGTCTTTGGCGACAATTCGTTTGCGGTTAGTGGCTAAGTTTTTTATTTCTACGCGGTCGTTAGGCAATATCTGCAAAATTTCAAATGGACCTTCGTATCTTGAGTCTAACTTGGACAGATGTGAGTTCCCGGATGGGTGAAAAACTATATCGCCTACTTCGAATTTTTTTGTCATGCGTCGCTTTTTGTCAAATCTTTCTTTTGATTCTGATCCGTAGCGCAACGAGCGTTCATGGGCTGTTTTGCGGTCTTTGTCTAAATTTCGGTTGGTACTTATCACGGGCTTGATGGTTTCTGTCAAATTCTGAATCTCTGGGATATCTAAGGTTTGTCCTGTGAGTAGATAAAGTGGGGAAAAACCCGTTGTTTTTTGAATGGTCGTGTTGAGAGTTAACTGTAACTTTGAAAGAACGCTCGTCCATTCTGACTTGTTGCCATTTAGATCCGCCCTGAGCAAATCTAGAATTGTCGAGACGTATCTTTCAATTTGGCCATTTCCACGCGGGGCACTTTTAGCAATAAGATGTTGTGTAATTTGTAACTCTGAAAGCAACTGCTTCACTTGTTGATCAGTGAAATTGGTTCCTCTATCGCATATTAGTCGTTTAGTGTTTCCGAATATAGTTAGATAAGTCTTTAATTTCTCGCATGTCTCAGGGCCGGAGAGGGTTTTTAAGGGGATCAAAAACAGGTATTTTGTGAAGGCATCGATTACAAGAAGGACATGCTTGTAACCGTCTGGTGATGTAGGGAATGGACCAACACAGTCACAGTGTACGGTGTGGAAAGGAATGGGGATTTTATTGATAGGATGTAGCCGTCCCTGTTTGGGTCCAGTATGCTTCTTGTTCACGATACACTTTAGGCATCGATCGCAGTATTTTTTGACAAACCTAGCCATTCGTGGAAACCAGAAGTAGTGATTTATTTTAGCAAATGTCTTATCTGGTCCCACGTGAGACTGTTCATCATGGAATATTTTTAGTAACCCGAGCCTGCTTCCTTTTGGGACAAAAGCTCTGTAGATTGGTGGATTTTGGCCCGGATTTATTTTTCTAAATAAGATGTCGTTTTGGCAGAAATATTCGTGAGTCAGATAACCATCAAGCAGTTTTGATTTGATCTCGCGAGTCTCGGGGTCGCGTTTTTGATTGATTTTGAGCCAGTTGTCGGTCGTGAGGACGTTCACGGGAGCTGAGCAACTAAGTTCTTCCCGAGATTGTGGAATATTCCTACTGAAATAGTCCACATGGGGAATGTATTTGCCTTTTCGATACTCAATGTCGAAATTGAAGGATTGTAAATAAAGCCACCATCTTGCAACTCTGGGCGCTAAATCTTTCTTCTTCTGTGTCAACCTAAGCGAGTTGCAGTCGGTAACAAGTTTAAAGTTTATCCCTAATAAGTAAACACGATAATGTTTTATGGCATAATACACAGCTAGTGTTTCGAGTTCGTACGAATGGTACTTGCATTCCTCCTTCGTAGCTCGTTTTGAGAAATACGACACAACTTTTAGTTTGTTGTCATGTTTTTGAAATAGAATCGCCCCATACCCTAAAGAACTCGCGTCTGTATGGAGCTCGGTGTTTAATGTTGGGTCGAAAATTGCCAAAAGGGGGTGCTGACTTAAAAACGCGCAAACATAACTCTTGGCAATTTTCTGGTCAATTCCCCATTCGAAACTCACATCTTTTTTCGTTAATTTCGTAATGCAAGCGGTACGTGCGGCGAACTCGGGGACATACTTGCGGAAATAACCGGCCAAACCCATGAACTGTCGGACTTGTTTAACATTTTTTGGATCGGGCGCGTTAAACAAAGCGGCCAATTTCCTTTTATCAGGTCTTACACCCTCTAGAGATATTTCGTGGCCAAGATAAAGAATTCGGTTCTCGAGAAACTTACATTTATCGATGTTTAAAGTGAAACCCGCTCTAGTAAGAGAAGCTAATACCCTATCGAGCTTATCAAATCCTTCTCGTATGGTTCTAGACGGGATAATTATGTCGTCCAAATATACCAACGCGTCGGCGTCCTTAAGTTTGCCTAGCGCCTTACAAATTGCCCGCTGAAACACCGCAGGAGAGTTCGACAGCCCAAAGGGTACACGCAAGTACTCAAAATGTCCGTCCGGCGTCACGAATGCCGTCTTTTCGATCGAATTCTTGGCCACAGGGATCTGGTGAAATCCAGCCGCCATGTCTAGGGTCGTGAAGTACCCGTGTCCTCCCAGTTGGTCAATTTGGTCGTCTATGCGTGGTAACGGAAAGCGATCTTTGACGGTGATTTCGTTGAGTGCGCGGTAATCCACGCATAAACGATGACTACCATCCTTTTTGTGGACTAAAATAACCGGGCTAGCGTATGGCGATGTACTTTCGCGAATGATTTTGTTTCGCAATAGATCTTTGATAATTCCCTTAACTTTTTCTCGCTCGCTCAATGACATTCGATACGGGTTGTAATGTATTATTTTATCGCTCTTCAATCTTATTTCCATTTCGCCAGTTTTTATTGCCCCAACGGAATTACCAGTAGCTATGAAATCGCTATATTTCGTCAATAACCTTAGCAATTCATCGTATTCGCCCCCTTGTACGCCTGTCTTAATTTGTTCGGGAGAAATGCTTACATTTTGAATTGTTTTAGATTCATTCTTATCTTCCTCATCATCTAGGTAAATTTTGGTACCGCGCGAGTCAGTGCAAATTTTAACCCCCTTATAATTGAGCAAATCCCTGCCTAGTATAGCGTCTGGTTTCATAGCAGAACTTTCGACAACATAAAAGGTGATATCGAATGCAGTACCCTCTCTTTCGAGCAACAAAGCCGCCCTTCGACAAGTTGGTACTAGGTTACCACCTATACCCCTTAATATAACGAAACTTGGTTCAAAACGGCAATTTAGTTTATTAGCGACTTTCTCAGAGATGAGGCTACATTCGGCACCAGTGTCGATTAGGCAGTTTACAGTCAAATCTTGTATTTTAAACTTGACGCAAAAATCACTATCTAAGCTTACGCAGAAATAATTTATTTTCGAGAATCTCGACAAGTGGCCCCCTCTTTTATTTTTAAAAAAACACTTTTCGGGAGAATGTCCGATTTTTTTGCAGATATCGCAAGGCTTTTTAACTTCCATCGGATTTAGACCACCCGCAGTAGTAGTATCGCTCAATTTGGACGATTTCCCACAGTTTCGACTCATATGCCCAGGCTTATTACAATTATAACAAATTATCCCTTCGTCGTTCTGCCTAGGCAGATCTGGACGGGGACGTTTTAAGGATTTTCCTTGAGGCTGATGGCCTTGTTTATTGATTTGATAATTACTAAGTACATTAAGTAGCGTCGCAATAGAATCAATATTGCTATTAAAGGCTGCTGTTTTAACATGAGTGTCGGTTATGTCACCAATAACCAGCTCAATTATTTGACCAACACTTAGGTTAAAATTCAGCCCTTTCAATAACGATATCTTCTTTCGTGCGTACTCACAGTAACCCGGTGCTTGTCCGCTGGTGTACAAGCTTGCCCTGCGCAACCGCTCGCTCAGGTTTCGTCGTACAGGATAGAGCTGACAAATTTCTGCTCGAAAACTAGCCCAATCCTTTCTTGCTGGGTGCCAATTATTGTACCACTCCTTAGCGTCGCCCTCCAAAGCGCTTGCAGCTCGGCAAAGTTGTTCGAAATCAGTCCAATTAAAGGTGGTCGCCAAGGCCTGCACGTCATCACACCACCCGTTCGCCCCTACATCGCTCTTCGAGGGGTCGAAGGTCGGAATGTCCACTGGCATAGCAGGCGCCTGCAGCACAGGCACAGCTTGTTGAGGCCGTTGTTGCATTTCACGAAGAACAGCCGTCAAAACACTGGTCAATTCTTCCATGCTAGCGTACTTTTCTGCACACGAAACGCACCCACAAAACAAGCGCACTTTTCACACAAATAATTGTTTTACACGTTGTGGTATCTTCGCGAGTCTATCCCACTTCTGATGTCAGATCTTCCAAACTCGTAGAGAAACAAAAACACAAGTTTAGGTGATACTTCTTTATTTCTCTAGAATCGGGAATCGAATGAATCCCTTTTTGATGCGTGAGGGTCACCCCGGGTGCATCTGCTTTTCTTCCAAAAAGCCTGTCACCATACCTTCCACATTCTTCCCACGCTTACATCCTTTAATCATCTTATTCGCACCTCCATATGTTTTTAGGCGAGATGATAAACAGACCTTTATCTTTACCACGAATGATCTATTTTGACTAGTACAAGTTTAGTCCATTTCTAATTTACAATGGGGCACCAGTAGGTGCCTGTGACATTCCGCACATGTCCAAGGATAAGTTACAATATTATGGGACAACATGTTTTTTGCATTTACATTAAATAAGTTGATAAGTAACCCCATATGGCTTTCTTTATGAAAGCTCACATATATATTGTTTTGTAAAATAAGATTTACCAGTAGTGATAAACCTTCTGATCTCAACTTGTACGTTCATACAACGACAGATCCATCCCAGAAAGTAACATTGACGCTTTAATTGGCCTATATGTTGTAAAATGGTCAGGTATTAAAATTGAATTTAACGCCGACAGAATAGGCATTGTACATTATCCACTAGTGTTGCTCCGAATGTGTACGACATACATACATCTTTGAAGAAAGCGACTTAAATTTGTCAGAATTAGACGAGCGAGTGAGTAAAGAATTGAAAACAATTCTTCGAAACGCAGTAAAACAAACACCATCTGCTATAACAACAAAGAAATTGAAGATAACGCTTCGTGATTCACAGCCGGTCTCCTATAAGCCTCGCCATTTAGCTTACGGCGAAAGGTTGCAAGTGAAGCAAATTATAAAGGAACAACTTCAAAGTGGAATAATTCGACACAGTGAATCTCCCTATGCTAGTCCAATAGTCCTTGTAAAAAAAATAGCGAAACCAGATCATATGTGGATTATCGGGATGACAATAAAAGAGTGATACGCAATAATTACCCTTACCACGTATACAAGACCAGCTTAACACACTTGCAAAAGCTGTTTATCTTTGTACCCTTGATATGAAGTCGAGATTTCATCAAGTCAAAATCGAAGAAGAGCCAAAACACGTAACTGCTTTTGTGATGCCAGATGGCCTGTACAAGTATAACCGAATGCCCTTTGGTTTCATAAACTCTCTGTCGTGTTATCAAAGTGCCATTGACAAAGCGCTAGGCCCACTGAAAGACGATATCGCCGTTGTTTATATTGACGATGTCTTGTGTCTCTCACGGATTATTGAAGAAGGACTTAATAACTTGCAGAGGGTTGTCAATGCTCTTTCCAAACCTGGGTTTGTGCTGAATATAAAGAAATGCAGCTTCTTCTAAATATCTGTGGAATATTTGGGTGTTGTAATTGAAAACGGTACTGTAAAGCCTAGTGCCCGGAAAGTGGACGTGCTCGCTCAGACCGCGGCTTCTGCAGATGTAAAGGGTGTTCGACAATTTTTAGGACTGACTGGATATTTTCGGTGTTTTGTGAAAAACTTTGCTAGTGTAACTGCACCGATACCCGCACTGTTGCGCAAAGGAAAAACTTTTGAATGAACCAGTGAATGTGAAAATGTTCGTTTATATTTAGTGAAACGAATATTTTTTATCCGGACTTAGCTACGGAACTCCATACACACGTGAGTTCATTAGATTTAGATACCATACTTATGTAAAAAGACTTGAATAATGTGTTACATCCGGTGGCTTATTACAGTAGACGTACCAGTGATTGTGAATCACGGTATTCCTACGATTTAGAGACTTTAGAGATCGTAGAAGTCACTCAGTATTTTCGCACATACCTGTATGATATAGAGTTTACAATTTTCATGGACTGCAATTCAGTGCGGGCAACAGCACTCAAAAAGGAGTTACACCCTCGCGTCGCAAGATGGTAGATTAAATTACAGGACTTTAATTTTAAAATCGAATATAGGTCAGGTTATAAGACGACACACGTGGACTACTTAAGTCGAAACGCAACAAAACCACCAAAACAAATAGCAGTAACACAGATTCTGACTGACAAACCAAAAACAGAAAACAAAATCAGTGAATATCAATTAAAGGATACTTTTTGTCAGATAATAATAAACAAAACGCATCATGAGACGGGATATACAGTGAAAGACAATTTAGTGTTTTTACGAAATGTAAATGATGGACGCGAACGCTGCTTTGTCCCTATAGCGGCTCGGCTGGAAATTATGAGACTTTACCATGATGAGTCATCTCACCTTGGAGCTGACAAAATGTTAACCAAATTGCAAGAATACCTGATATGGCCACGCATGAGTAAAACGGTGCGTAAATACGGGGCCAATTGTCGGTCGTGCGTGTTGGGTAAGTCGTTTACTGGGAAAAAAAAGTGGCCTGTGTCAGCAGAAAACCAATCAATAAACCAATAATCTGGATAAATAATAAACTGGTCAAATAAACTGGATACCTGGCACATTGACCATGCCGGACCATTGGTAAAATCTAATAAGTGCACTCAAATTTTAGTAGTTATAGACACTTTTACTAAGCTTGTTCGATCCTGCCCCATTAAACAGAAAACCACAGAATGTACTATAAAGGCACTGCATACGTTGTTTATCGAATTGGGTACACCAAAACGAATAATCGCTGATCGAGGAACGGCATGTTTATCGGGCAAACTTAGAGAATTTCTAGATGATAATTCAATTGAATTACATCTAATTTCAACAGGAGTTCCTTGAGGTAATGGCCAGGAAGAAGTGTGTTCAATACGCTACGTGCTGTTCTGAATGAGAAAGATGAAGAGACATGGACAAAAGTGCTACCTGATATCGAGAACGATTTCAATGTAACGGTCAATAAATCAACAGGGTTTGCCCCGTGGATGTTAATGTTTGACAAAAATCGACGTCTAAGGGCAACGAATAAACTATTAATTAATATGCTAATACGGAATAATTTCGTGGATACAGAAATAACAAGGTAACAGGCTCACAGTCGCTTGTGCGAAATAGTGAACAAAACAATTAAAAATTTTAATAAAGAAAGAGTTCCAGCAGTACCATACGCTATTAGCGATAAAATTGTTATCGAGAATAGTCAACTGGCAAATGGAAGGAAACTAGAAGCAAAGTTTTACCGCCCTTTTGAAGTGACGCATTGTTTACCTAATGAGAGATATGTACAGGGTTATGGGTTATATATTCACCACCCACCTAGAGGTTTTTCTTTTAATCTGAGAAGAAAAAGTTGAATGCAAAAGTTGTAGATAATTATATGTAGTTTATTTCTAAATATATATACATTATACAGGATGTTCGAGAAATGCGTGGCATGCCAAACTTATATTTTTTAATGGAACACCCTGTATATTATTGCATTTTTGGATTGTATGCCAGATTCAATAACTTTTCCATATAGTTTACCCTATGTCGAAAATTTACCATTTTTGAATAAACGATTACAACTATCAAATTCACACTATTGTTGGATACCCATCCAAATCACCTGTTTCATTCAAATTTAACCGATAACCAATATACATAAATCGCTCAACTTGAGGGATGTTCTGGTTTGATCATGAGAACCATTAGATAAAAATATTCCCGAGTACTCTTAACACACCGTGACTCTGTCGCCACTCATCAGTCCTTATCAGTAATTTAGCCCTTCGCAGAGTTACATGTGTTAAGACGTTAATTGCAAAAATCTTTTAAGGTCTGTTTTTTTTCATTCAACCTAAAAATCCCAAATTCGTGGAAACTTACCTAATCTGTGTTCTGATTGGTCAACTAGAGCAAAATGGGCAGAAACCAAATTCTGCTCATTTTCCCTGTTTTCCTTTTTTGAGTAGATTTAGAGTGGAACTCGAGGTATAAACTTAAATTCAATATTCCTCCAAATTCGAACAAAACTTTTACTTGAGATTCGAATAAATTCGGCTAACTAAGAAACAGGTAACTAAGCAAATGTTCAATGCAAATGATTTTTTTATATTCGACCATCGCTTATTCAAAAATAGTAAATTTTCGACATAGGGTATACTATATGGAAAAGTCATTGAATTTGACATACAATCAAAAATGCAATAATATACAGGGTATTCCATTAAAAAATATATATATTTGGCATGCCACGCATTTCTCGAACATCCTGTATAATGTATATATACAGGGTTGCTCATTAGTGCGTCAAAGTGCGATATCTCAGTAAATATAAGTTTTAGAGGGAAATGTGTCTTAGCAAAGTTTTTGGGTAATAAAAAGTACGTATTTTTAAATTATTTTGAAATGTACAGGGTCTGTCATAAAAGTGTGGTAGTACCAAATTATGTTTTTTTAAATGGAACCCCCAAATTTTTTTTCCATTTTCGGATTTATTGTCAAATTTTAAGGCTAGTTTATCAAGTAAGTCTTATATAAAAAGTTTACCATTTTTGAGTTATTTGTGAAAATTCGAAAATTTTAATAGCTGCAAGGTCTTACGGAAATCAGTGCTGTTCTCTAATCGTTGCGAATTTTGGAATCGATCTTATGAGGCTCCAAGGAAACCTAATAAGCTACGTTTTGACCTGTTTTAGTTTAAAAAAGTTTTCTATAACCCTCGAAATAGGCCTCCGAAGTTGCATGACTTCAATCCTCAATAACTTGCTTATTTCAAATGGAATGCCTTACTTTTCTCGGCGGCATCATGTTCAGAATCCAAAATCCTACAACTTTTGTTAACATTACCCTATCCCTAAACCCAACCGTTTCTGAGCTGCCGAAAATTGCCCCTTTTTTACATCTAAATTTGTATTTGACAAGTCGCATCGGTTACGTCACCATACGCAAATGTTACGCAATGTCCGGTGACGTCCTGTGTCATTTTTTAAATTTTGATCAAGTTAACCAGTTACATGTTGTCATGGAAACAAAAACAAATGCTTTTTTACTTCTATTGATATCTGTGTTTTCTTTCTAAAATATCATAAAAATTGTAGATGTTTGTAAGTTATAATTAGTTTTACATTGTACATTCGTTATTTGTTTCGTTTTTTCAATCCACATATTTTTTAAATTTGTTTTACACAATTTTTTAAGTTGTTCATTTTTATTCACTTGGTGAATAGTTACGCAGATATTTCGCACATTTCCTTCTTGTTCTCATATTAAGGTTTGTAGTTCACTAAGTACGTGTGAATTTCGAAAAGACGGAACTGGTTGACATGATCTTTGTTATGAGATCTGCTGATCAAAATTGTTTGCTAACTCAGAGAATGTATGCTCAAAAAGATCCTGATAGCAGGCAACCCTCGGTTAGAAGTTTAGAAAAACTTAAGGAAAGATTTATTAAAACAGGCAATATGAATTATGAAAAATGTGAAAGGACTAAGAGTACAAGCGACGAAGATCAGTTGAATGTTTTGCTGTCTGTAATTTCAGAGCCTTCTACCAGTTCAACAACAATATTCAAGGAAACCAATGTTCCTCGATCTACCGTTAGTAAAATTTTAAAGAGAAACCAGTTTCATGACTACAGTATATCCTTCCATCAAGAACTATTGGGGCCTGATTTGGAGATTAGAAGAACATTTTGTCAGTGGGGATTAAAAATGGAAAGGACAACACCTAACTTTTTCCTAAAAGTATTATTCTCCGACGAATCAACTTTCACTCAAAATGGTAGTCCAAACCGTCATAATCTCCATTATTATGCAATGGAAAACCCAAGAATAGTATGATCAGTGAATACGCAGCGGCAGTGGACCGTAAATGTTTGGAGTGGTATCATGGGTGATTTTATAATTAGGCCACATTTTTTTAACGGACATTTAAACGGTGTTGAATATTTGCGTTTTTTAGCAAAATGACTTGCCTCAATTTTTGCAAAATATTCCTCTTGTTTTGAGGGAAAATATGTGACTACAGCATGACGGTGCTCCAGCGCATTTTGCGGCAGATGTCAGAGATTACTTAAATCAAGAATTTGAAGGTAGATGGATAGGCCGCGGCGGACCCGTTTTTTGGCCACCAAGATCGCCAGACTTAACAAAAATAATTTTTTTTCTATGGGGACACATAAAAAACGTTGTGTACCAAATTGCTCCGACGACTGCAGAAGATATGAAACAACGCATAATTCATGCGCTTAGAAATACCGTATCCATTGAGATGTTACGAGAAGTAAATAGGTCTTTTCTGGCAAGACTTCAACTGGTTTCTGATCGAAATGGAGGACAATTTGACAATTTATTGTAGATATAAATAATGTTGTGAAAATAAATAATAATAATTTGTTGTAAATAATATAAAAATAATAATACAGTCTTCGAAACTCATGAAAAACGTCAAAATGACACTGGACGTCAACGGACATCGCGTAACATTTGCGTATGGTGACATAACCGATGCGACTTTTCAAATACAATTTTAGAAGTCAAAAATTGGCAATTTTCGGCAGCTCAGAAACGGTTGGGTTTAAGGATAGGGTGATGTTAACAAAAGTTGTAGGTTTTTGGATTCTGAACACGATGCCGTCAAGAAAAGTAGGGCATTCCATTTTAAATAAGCAAGTTATTGAGGATTGAAGTCATGCAACTTCGAAGGCCTATTTCGAGGGTTATGGAAAACTTTTTTTAAACTAAAACAGGTCAAAACGTAGCTTATTAGATCCCCTTGGAGCCTCATAAGATCGATTCCAAAATTTGCAACGATTAGGGAATAGCACTAATTTCCGTGAGATCTTGCAGTTATCAAAATTTTCGAATTTTCACAAGTAACTGGAAAATGGTAAATTTTTTATACAGGGTAAGTCGGGAGGATCGTGCCAAACTTCAGGAGCGTGTTGTACATGAAAAATAAATGTAAAAAAACTCACATGTTGTTATCCGATTTTCGTTTGTTTACAAGTTATAGCGTAAATAAATTTTTTTAACTAGGATTCTATTTACCATAAACGTACCTTTGATATTAGTGATATTGATACTGCTTGATGTTTATTTTCGAGTTCAATTAAAGTGTTACAAGATGCCAAACATTTATTCAAATTTAGAATATGGAAATATGGTGTTTGTTTATGGTTTTTGTAATGGGAATGCTAGAGCTGCTGCTGAAGAATATCGTCAACGGTTTCCACATCAAAGACATCCTTCTAAAAACGTATTTATCCGAGTGTTCAACAATTTGTGCGAGACCGGAAAGCTTCCCAGTGCCAACATATCATCTGAACGATCTATTGAACAAAGCTTGGAAGAAGTAGAAAATATCCTGGATCTAGTAGAAGAAGATGCAACGACCAGCTCACGAAGAGTTGCTACTCAATTGGGCATTCCACAAAAAAGAGTAATAAACACATTTCACGAGCAAGGCTTATATCCATACCACGTACAGAGAGTACAGCACTTACAACCCGGAGATTATGCTAAACGTAGGGAATTTTGTGGATGGATCAATAATAATCATGGTGTTGTATCAAGCATTCTTTTTACGGATGAAGTAACATTCACCCGTGACGGCATTAATAATACACGTAATTGTCATGTATGGTCAGACGAAAATCCTCACGCAACAGTCGAAAGTAATTTTCAACATAAGTTTTCAGTAAATGTGTGGTGCGGTATGATTGAAAGTTATTTAATTGGCCCTTTTATTTTGGAGAATCGCCTCACGGGAGAACGCTACTTGAATTTCCTTCAAAATGAATTGCAGAGACTTTTTGATGATGTTCCTTTAAACATCCGAATCCAAATGTACTATCAGCAGGATGGAGCTCCCGCACATTCTGCTCGACAGGTTAAGCAACATTTAGACGAAACATTTCCTGGACGTTGGATTGGTTGTGGTGGCCCTATTAGTTGGCCTCCAAGGTCTCCAGACCTCACACCACTAGACTATTGTTTGTGGGGTTGGTTTAAAACTGAAGTGTACAGAGGAAAAGTGGACACTCAAGATGCACTAATTCAACGCATTAGAAATGCTGCAGCTTCTATTAAAGAAAGACATGAAACAATCAGGAGCGCAACGAATGCTCTTCATAGACGAAGCCGAAAATGTTTAGAAGTTAATGGCAATATTTTTGAACATTTACTATGATATCCAAACGTTAATTTATGGAATTTCTTATGAAATTTATAAATTTTTTAAATTTTATGTTTTAATTTTATTTACGCTATAACTTGTAAACAAACGAAAATCGGATAACAACATTTGAGTTTTTTTACATTTATTTTTCATGTACAACACGCTCCTGAAGTTTGGCACGATCCTCCCGACTCACCCTGTATAAGACCTATTTGATAAACTAGCCTTAAAATTTGACGATAAATCCGAAAATGGAAAAAAAATTTGGGGGTTCCATTTAAAAAAACATAATTTGGTACTACCACACTTTTATGACAGACCCTGTACATTTGAAAATAATTTAAAAATACGTACCTTTTATTGCCCAAAAACTTTACGAAGACACATTTCCCTCTAAAACTCATATTTACTGAGGTATCGCACTTTGACGCACTAATGAGCAACCCTGTATATAAAAATAAACTACATATGATTATCTACAACTTTTGTATTTAACTTTTTCTTCTCAGATTAAAAGGAAAACCTCTAGGTGGGTGGTGAAAATATAACCAATGACCCTGTACTTAAGAGGTTTAGCAGCCGGGGCAGGAGTACGGTAGCAGCGCATGAGCAGTTACGGACCTGGCCAGATAATAACATAACCTAAGGTACAAAACTAACCAATTAACAAAATAGGCCATATTTTTAAGTTCCTGTCATATAACAGGGTATGTTTTAATGTCCCTATCATATAACAGGTTATACTTGAAGGTTTCTGTCATATAAAAGGCTATGTTTGAAGGTGCCTGTTTGGCAGACATGCAAGGCTCCTGGTGTGATTAAAACGAAGGTCCCTGTTATGTCAGGCTACTCCAAAAAAAAATATCCTCAACCTAAAGTTGGGCAATGCACCAAAGGTCCCAAACCGTTGGTTCAGGCATAAAGTTATATTTTGGATAGATTATTTAAATGTGAAAACTGGGGTCCCTGAGCGATAATCTCAGTGGGACGTAACTACTGAAAAGTTAATTTGGCAGAAATGCATTTCAACTTCACAGATTACCGCCATCATGAAAATGCTGTTCAACAACAGCCGGTGCGTGGGCGCCCCGGCGTCAGGCAGGCCGTGTTATCGTGCGTCGCTCCAAATTGCTCAGACCTCGGTGGCATGCGCCGCCTGTCTCATAGAAACCAACCTCTTGGGTTTTTGGGATGTACAAGGATGACACTGAGAAGGTGGCAAGTCAATAGTTTTTTGGGAATAAAAGAGAAAGGAAGATTGGACCAAGAACAAAACAACGGATGTCAGTGTCGCAATAAAGCGTATTGTTGCAAGTAGTTTTGATTTTAATTGAAAGCAGAAGGTCTTTCATATACCTTCATTCTATCAGATATACAGTACTGTTCCGGATCAATCGAAAACGAGAAAAATCAGTCGAATTGACTACTACCCAAATAATGTCCATATCTGTTTCCCCCTCACACCCGCGCAAGAACAAGTGTCCAGTTAGTACAGTAAATAAATCAGTACGATATTGATACGTGTGGAGTGTAGACGGCGGCAGCCGCACTTCTAATAAAATACGCCAATCCCTAACCTGAACTTGGAATTACATCTTTCATTCTTTCTTTGAAACGAAAGGATTTTCGCTGATTCATCGACTTCAATTCTCAGGGCTCTGACGTGCGCTTTGTGAAACACATCTCAATATCTCAAAATTATGAACAATTAAATGTAATGTCGACAACGAGGGAATTGGTCTATTTTCTTCCCGAAACATTTCCGAAAAAGATTGCCTAATTTGGCGATAAGTCTGACTTTAGTAATACCATTCAATGATTTGGACTTTTTCGGAAACACTATAAGTAGTCGGCATTTTTAAAATAAATTTTTCATTTCTATTAAGAGAAAAATACCTTACCGTTTCTCTATCTTCGATAATTCGAAGTATAGTAACTGTTAAGATTGTAGTTAGTCATATTGAACTATTTCCTCAATTAAGATACCCGATGCTACGCCCATGTATTTATAATTTCGTTTTAGTTCCCGAATATTACTAGGTCCTTTTTTTATAAGTTATTTTAGCGATAGTCACGTGCATTCAAGGAATTCCCATCATTAACATCCATCATCCCCAGATGGTGGTTGTTTTATGATTGGGATTTCCAGCAATGCTCTTTGTCGGAGCTATAATGTCGGTCCAATTTAAGCGCCGCTCCGCCGGCATGGCCAACGAAGGTCCAATCGGCTATTCATCTGGACGTTGCGCGTTAACACGATGAGTAGCCGGGAAGCCGACAATTGCTTCCTAAGTTAGGGGTACGCCTATGAGTACCGGCCCTTGGCTCTACTATTTAAGACCTGGAAATATAGAAATCGCTCTCTCATCTATCATCTCTCAGAGCAACAACATCACGACTAAGACACTGTGAGTTCCTCAGCTACCTCGCGCGCCCTCTTCAGACTTATAACAATCACTCCGGGCGTGAATTATTATGTTAGTTAAGTGTGTTACTTTCGTGTATTGTTCAATAGTACAATAAATGAATTGTAAAGTACTCCCGAGTTCATTGTCCGCGAATCACGAAATCCTGTAAAATATTCACGAGGGTGGTACTCGCGCCAATCGAGGAACGAACCTCCTAACCCGAACAGTAACTGCTGGCGACCCAGCTCCATTAAGCTTGGAGCATTATAGTGGGAAGAAATTTGGGGTCAGTCAATTCGACTGATTTTTCTCATGTTCGATTAGCCCGGAACAGTACTGTATACAAGATGGCGCATCGAAAATGAAACAGAGGCATTTTCGCGTATTTAGAAATTTAAATTTGAAAAACGCTCGGACACGTAAACTTTATATCAGAGGGGAACACATTATGAACGTATACTCGCTCCTTTCACATCAACCTCTTAGCCGAGATGAGTTAAACCCCTAAAAGGTTAAATGAAAAGTAGAGTCGAGTAGTATTTTGTTTGAAAGATTTTTCGATCCTCGTTAGAATTATATCCAAATTGGCCAGCTTTGATTTAGCAATTTTCGAGAAATTCGGAAAAATGAGTTCAAGAGATGTATCATCTGGTATAAATTAATGTGGGATTCTTAGGTCGAATAGATCTAACTCTTGGGCATATATATAAAGACTTTTCCATGTTTACGATAAAGTCGAGGCACAATCGGAAGTCGTTGAGTTGTAAATAGTGATAGTGCTCTAATGCTGTTAATTAGGATAGGTCTTAATTTAAGATGAAAAAATAGTAAAGGGGCTGATGTTGCCCCTATAGGACGCCTATGTATGTCGCAACCTGGTTAGAGGTATTTTCGTCAATTAAGAGGGTTTCGCAATCATTATCTTCATGCAATTCTTCTATTTTATGATTAACGTCTAACCACCCTTTGTCGGTACTTGTGGGAAAGGATAGCCGCCCTTTGTCGGCGTGGATGAGACACGCGGCCGCGCTTTGTTGGCATCTCTGGAAATGTACCGACAAAGCGTTATCAGTACCATGGTAACGACTCAGGTGGTGTCATAAGTCAGTAATTGCTTTCTAGCCAGGGTACGACACTGTTTTAATTAACCTTAGGTTAGTATTTAAGAGCGCCCCGAATCTAGAGGGTCCTCTTTCTTTTCGAGTGGCTCACCAGAACTGTTATCCGCAAGCAGAATCCGTTAATATCAATAAACCCTATTATTCAAAAAACCCTAGACAACTATATAAAAAACCTACATTAATGATGTGATGAGATTGCTAAGGACTGGTAAAAATAACAGTAAGGCGTTTTTTTGAAGGTACATGAATTCTGATAATTTGCGGGGAGAGCAGCGGCCCTTCTTTTTTGACTTGGTTGTAATAAGGTATAAAATAGAGATAATGCATTGTTATCATGTTTGGAATATTTTTACAGAAAATAAAAATAAAACTTATTTGGCCCTGATTGTTAGCAGTAACCAGTAATTCGTGATCAGTTTTGGATAGTCTCGTGCAGAAAATTTATTTAGGATAAATTTATTTTAATTCCGTTTATGTTTTGCAAATCAAAAATCGTTCATTCGATTGCAGAGAGAGTAGAAATCATTAAACTAATATTTTATGAAAGTCATCAGTGTTCTAACCGGACTGCCCAACTATTCAACCAGAATCATGAAGACAATCAAGTGCAAAGCAAGTACATTTTGGAATTAGTTCATAAATTTTGTCAGACCGGCTCTGTAGCTAATAAAAAAAGAAATGATGGAAACCCTCCCAGAAATGAAGCAATCAATGTTGCGATTTTCTAACAGATTCATCTGAATCCTGCACCAAGTACTCGTCAATTGAATACTTTAACTGGAGTCAGTCGACGCACTATTCAAAGAATATTAAAAGCCCATTATTTTCATCCGTATAAAATCCACTTATTACAAGAATTGAATTAAGATGATTTTGACCGCCGTTTACAATTTTGCGAAACTATAAGTGAACGAGCAATTGGAAATATCAATTATCTATTCAATATCTGTTTTTTGTAAACGGTACAGTGAATCGTCATAACTGTCGTTATTGGTCAGATGAAAATCTCAGGATTTTTCATGAGGTGCATACCTAACATCCACAAAAATTGAATGTTTGGGCTGGCATCTTTGGCGATCATCTTGTTGGTTCTTGTTACTTACCTGGAAATCTCACTAGTAACATGTACTTATAATTGTTACAAGATGCAATTGATTCCGCCTTAACAAAATTATTAGAAAATGATGAAAATTACATTGAGGACCAGTTAATATTCCAGCAGAATGATGCCCCTTCCCATTACGCATTACGTGTCAGAGAGTATTTAAATGAACAGTTTCCAGATCGTTGGATTGGAAGGAGAGGCGCTATTGAATGGCCCTCACGATCACCAGATTTATCACTTTTGGATTTTTTCCTCTGGGGTCACTTAAAAAGCATGATTTATACAACCCAACCGGACTCTTTAGAAGGCCTTCACCAAAGGATAATAAATAAATGCCGTCAAATAACACCTCAAATGATCCAAAATGTGCGACAACGATTTCAGCAAAACTTGTATTACTGTCTAAAAACTGGTGGTCGTCACTTCGAACACTTAATTAACTAATAGGTAGATAAATAAAAATTGCTAAACGCCTTAATGTTATTTTTACCACAGTCCTTAGCAATTTCATCACATCATTAATTCATACCAGATGATACATCTTTTGAACTATTTAATTTTTCCGAATTTCTCGAAAATTGCTATATCAAAGTTGGCCAATTTGGATATCATTATAACGAGGATCTAAGAACATTTCAAACAAGGTACTACTCGATCCTACTTTCCATTTAAGATTTTAGGAGTTTAACTCACCCCGGCTAGGGGTTGATGTGAAAGGACCAAGTATACGTTCATAGTGTGTCCCCCTCGGATATAAAGTTTACGTGTCCGAGCGTTTTTTAAATTTAAATTTCTTAATACGCGAAAATACCTTTGTTTCGTTTTCGATGCGTTACCCTGTATATCACATGAAACCAAAAACCCCTAAAACAGTAAGTTGGCCGCGACGGAAATCCGATATACCTGCAGCCCTACGGTACCAAGTTCTCTGATGGCAACCGGACATAACACTGTCCATCGTGTCCTACGCACGGCTTATTACGCGCCACTTTGCATGTCCGACATGTCGGGTGCGAACGCTCGTAGTTCGTGTATACATTTTGTGTACCGGGTGTCCAGGTGAACTTTCGATATAGGAGATTAACATGGGAAATTGGTTTTTATTTTTTTGCGCCTGTACGGATTATCCAATTGAAGAATTTTTATGTGGAAGTCATAGTACGTGAGATCGGCTATCTTTCAGTATTTTTTTCAATTTTCTAATTAGAGCTGTTTTGGCTCAAAACGTCTCCAATGTTCAAAAATTTGAATGTCCAGCTTAACCGTTCGGGGCCATAATTGATCAGAGGCCATGTCAAAAGACAATGTTCCCAACAACGTAAGCGTAAACACCCCATTTCAAATAAATTTTCCCTTTTTGCTGATTTCTAAGCAATTTCTAACTTATTTAAGAATTAATTCAGGTAAAAATCAATGGAAAATTTGAGGATAATTATTAAGTGGTCTGCTTTGATGTCCCTACGGTAAATACGCAAGTTTCTTATTACCTCATAATGATACACTTTTATTTGTTTTACTTTTGTTTATTTCCCATTTTTAATCGCGGATGCCACTAAATTTTACACGCAACTGCCATACTACGTTGGTCTACAAGGTTCCCGTCCAGTCTTTAGTGTCCTTTCATAGAGAACGGTCGTGTTCCTCGAACTCAGCGACATCAAAGACACCACAACAGCAAATCTCAACAAACATAATAAATAAATAAACCCATTGCGGCAAAACACAGAGACAGCGGCATTAGGCACCAGATAGACCAACAAAGGGCGACAGGTCTGTGTGTTGTGAGTACGTTTACACTAGCACACTTTTAGAGGAACCCCATCAAGGGGACCTTCGGCCTTCATCCAATAAATGGAATGAACAGGGACAACCGAAACATAGAAAATTGTGATGTAGGCATAGAAAGAAAACACTCAGATGAGTCACGCGCTTTGACCCCATCAACATCATCGAGTGATCCAGACACGTACGTGTTTTGTAGAGCTAGAAGAAAACGTCGCAGCATACTTTGCTCTCAGCTGAAAGCAAATAAAACTTGTCCGAGATGTAAAGCCCTCCTGAACGACGTGAAGAAGGTCCTGGACAACAAAAAATCCACAAAACTTCTCACGGTAGTAAACCACATCCGTGTGAAGCACACAAAAAGGGGAACACCAAAGTGTGTCCCAAAAACCAACATCTCCAGCAACCTGTCTCGGAATCCTGAACCTTCCCGCGACATAGCACTCTCGAGGACGCGGAAGCGCCAAAGTGAGGAGGAGTTCACAACCCCATTAAAAACCATCAAATGAGAAAACCTAATTCGCAATCCCACACAAGTGGAAACGGCCAATTGACATAAGCCACTGGAGGACAAAACGGCAGAGGACATGCAGATTGAGGAGGCCGAGGACCATCCGCCTGCTTCAACCAGTCAACCCACCCAACACCAACCAAAAAATTACGGGGTGACGACAAGCCATCCCCCCTATTGCGGAATTTGGCGGTATTTGAACGTCGCGGGCGGGGCACCGGTGTCGTCCGGGCCAATCTTGTTCCTGCCTGGTCGGCCAAACTTACCCTTTCCTCAATGGTACTTGGGGAGTCATCCCCTTCACCTCTTAACGAATCGAAGAAAGCTTGTTCTCTGCTTCTTGAATTATCGTAGGCCATTCTTTACTGTGAACGAATTTATTAATGACAGAAAAAAATTATCGCGTATAATGTATTTGCCAAGGGGTACCACCTAAGTTTTTCTAAAAGATCCCTTACGGTACTTTTACAGCTTAACCTAGGAAACTTTGGAAATTATCCGACTTACAAAGGAAGAAAAATATTTCTCTAAGCCACTCTACAACCTAAGACTAATTGGACTATCGGCCACAAAAGTGGTCGACCAGTTTCAAATCAAAATCGCTTGCGGTACTGTGGGTCGGATACCTTTTTTTGTCACACTTGATCTAGATTACTTTTTGTTGGATCCCCCTTTTTGTGTATATACATCAATATTTTGCACAAAAACATGTATTGCTGGCCCAATTCATTGAGACAATTTTATTTTTTGGTATTTTCTCAGTTCATCGTCCCACCAATCTGAGCGATAATATTAAAAACAATATAGTACTTTTACATGAACAAGGCCATAATATTTCCGAAATTAGTTGTGAGTTGAATATTACGGTACGGTACGTACGGTTACGTAATCACATTGTTTTTTTTCAATTAAGGTAACTTTATCACTGGCTTAAATTTGGGGACGTTTTTTTGTTTATATTGTTACTTCTGGCAAGAAATTTATCTTGAGTTGAGCAAAAAGTCTGTGAGATGTCGGCAGTGTTATATAGGGTGTTCCAAATTCGATGTGCTATTATTGTTATCTCTTAAACGGGAAGAGTTAGAGGGTCGGTTAAATTGGAAGAAATGTGTCAAATTTAATATTCTTCTAAGAACCGAAAGCAATATTGCCGAATGATTTTTAGTTTCTGAGTTGTGAGTGTGAAAAAACTAAAATTAGGTCGAATTTAATTTTCTAAATGAATCGATAACTAAAGGTTTTTCATCAAAACGTTTGATACAAGAACTTCGTAGTTTTCTTATGTCTACAAACCAGTAAATTTCAACATTTTAAATGTTCCTTAGCTTTTGAGATAATGACAACAACTTGAGTTTTTCAAATACGGACCTGTGTATGATTCGGCGATTTTTAAAAGTTCTTAATAACCCCTTTACAACGATGTATGTATGTATGTATGCATATAGCTTGATTAATAATTCATTTGCCTGCATAACATTTTTGAGGCATAATAATTGCATTTTTTGCTTGGTACTCCAAGAGCGGCCTAACTTATTGAGAGAAAAATGCAGAATTACTTCTTTTAAAGTAAGACATAAAAAATTCTCTCTTGTGATACACCGTTGTAAAGGGGTTATTAAGAACTTTTAAAAACCGCCGAAACATGCACGGGTCCGTATTTGATAAACTCAAGTTGTTGTCTCATTATCTCAAAAGCTAAGGAACATTTAAAATGTTGAAATTTACTGGTTTGTAGACATAAGAAAACTACGAAGTTCTTGTATCAAACGTTTTGATGAAAAACCTTTAGTTATCGATTCATTTAGAAAATTAAATTCGACCTAATTTTAGTTTTTTCACACTCACAACTCAGAAACTAAAAATCATTCGGCAATATTGTTTTCGGTTCTTAAAAGAGTATTAAATTAGGCACATTTCTTCCAATTTAACCCACCCTGTAACTCTTCCCGTTTAAGAGATAGCAATAATAGCACATCGAATTTGGAACACCCTGTATAAGAAGAGTTGCTGTTCAGAAACCAAAATTTGAGAGGTCTTTAAAATTTTTGTGCCCGTGTAGTTTTGATCTCGTTTCAGAGGGAGATCGTCCGTCACTGGATCACCCGTCATGGGGTCGAGGGTCACGTAAACGAGCGACCCAGGCCTGGTAGACCCCCCAAGTTGTCGGACGACCAGCGGCAGGAACTGGTCGCTGATTTTCGGGAATGTGGTTTCCGACGAACATCCCAGTACACTGTACGTTGAGATGTAAGTATGGAGACCATCCGAAGAACTCTTCATAAAGAGGGTCTTCATAATCGGCGACCGGCAACGAAACTTGCTCTGACAGAGCAACATAAACAGGCCCGCTTAGCATTTGCCCTAGAGTACTTAAATTTCGATTGGACAAATGCTATTTTTGCTGACGAAAAAACTTTTTTGTCAAGCGAAAACGGCAGGCTACATTTATGACGACCTCATAATACTCGGTACGATGAACGCTATATTGTATCGAACAGAAGGTCCGGTCGAATACGGGTTAACTTCTATGGGTGAATGTCTGCTGATGGTCCCGGCGAACTGGCAAGTTTTGAAACAAGTGCGAATTCTATTGAGTACGTTCGGATACTCGACGAAGTTACGCTTCCTTCTGTTCGTACTTTGTATCCTGTGGCAGAAATGCCTGTCATCAATTATGTTGATGACAACTGTAGGATACATCGCGCAAACATCGTGAGGGACTGGTATCACGAGCATCCAGACATAAACAATCTTCCCTGGCCTACATATTCACCAGACCTAAACCCCATAGAAAATTTATGGGGTCTAATGGTTCAAAGGTGGCACAATAACAATGAACGTACTACCGAAGATTTGGTGGCACATTGCAACCAAATCTGGAATGGGGTTAGAGGTTCACCCTTGTGCCAAAATCTTGTGGGTTCAATTGGCCGGAGGCTACAAGACGTCATTGACGCCAATGGGGGAGTAACCCGCTATTAGAATTGTTTATTTTTTAATTTAGTCATTTATTTATATAAATTTTAAGTTTATTTTCTCTCGATCGTACTGTATTTCCGAAAAAAAGGTGTCTTGAAATTTTCCCTTTTAACGTACGCATTACGAAAAACACCGTTTATGTCATCTTTTGTCTAAAGAACTTTTGCGACATAGAAATCACTTGATTGTTAAGTGAGAGGTAGGAAAGAGTCGGACTAGTTAATTCCTAATTCCCAACAAAATATTATTGTTAATAAAAGTCTTGAAGTTTAGTAAGTTGTTCTACAGTGTTTTGTAAATTATTGGTCTTGTTTATAATTGAATTTAACATGTATTTTTTTAGTTTTCATCTTAAACAATTATATAGCCATATCAACTTTTGCAATTTACAAAATTCAATGTTAATATAGTGATGTTTTCACACAATTACTAGCAAAAATGATTTATTTGAAATTATCATCCTGAAAATATTCCGGCAAACTTGGTATTCGATGTAAAATTCTAAATTTATTCGCTCGACTCGTTTTTGTTGTGGATCATTTTTTGTGAACTGATAAGGTACCTTCCCTCGGAATACGCGTCAAGCGATTTTGAACCTTAGCGTGGTCAACCACTTTTGTGGCCGATAGTACAATGCCATTCTTATGCTAGATAATCTACAACTAACCTGTGTGTCTCTTTGTTGCCGGATATAGCACTAACCCTCCCGAACTCACTGTTTTACAGCGTGTCGATTATGAACTTTCGAAGGATTCGTCGTGAAATTAACCAGTCGGGATTAGATATTTCTTCCGGGATTTCCACTCGACCCTCCGGGAACCAATTCACCGATTCATTTACGGGAGGCACGTAACGAATAAGAGGACACTTGAGCCGGTAGTTGAGAACCAAAAGCAAGGTCCTAAGACGCGGGGGTGCAAGATTGCAAGAGAGCTTTTTCGCATATTGCAAATTCTTAAATACCGCATCAACTGGAGAACAACCATAGGCGTACTTAGACTATCGGGTAGTTATTGGTCCAATAACTACTGGTCGCATTAAAGCGTAACGCTCGGGAGGCACGATTTGGCCTTTTTGGGTCTTTCGGTAATCGTAATTGCACCCTGGTACTAGTTCCGACAAACGATGCCGCTGGGAATTCCACCACTTGGCTCGTCTACTATTCAAGGATAATGGGTGAAAAAACCCTGTGCTTGGCGGAAGTTACTTCTCGAACTAGTGACGTTCATAGGCGTATCACGAGGATGCTGGGCCTGAAGATTACACGTTTTTTTTTTTTAATTCTAAATTATTGTATGTGTAACTACCTTAACAAGATTAATTTTAAATTATGCTATGCGTAACTACCTTAAATTAACAAGAATTTACATTAAAGTCCTGAAAAACACTAGACAGTATCCTGTAGCGAATGTTTTTCTTTAACTTTTATAAAAATTGCAATTATTCAAGACCTATAGATTCTGTGGCAGGCATATCCACAACACCCCCCCGTTAGTTGTGCCTGGTAAACTTATCCATCACAAGGACCTTACCACCAACATAAAATTATTTGTAAAAAACACCAAGAACTCAGTCATAGTGTACGTGAAGTACATTAATGACTGAACCCACTTCAAACGGAATTTTGAGTTGGCAGATTTAGAATTTCACACGTACGCTACATTCGAGGACAGAACGCATACATTTGTCTTCAAAGGATTGCAGGAGGAAATCTCGCCGGAAGAGGTGAAAAGCAAGCTGAAAGAAGAAAATGGAATCCCAGTTAAAGAAGTCCATTTGATGAATATCACGTTCCGTCCCCTGTACCTGGGGTACCACCCCACTTACCAACTCCGTGGCGGTGAAGAGGCCATCCTCCCACTCCTCACTAATCGCCTCCTGCAGTCTTCCAACAGCCATCAGACTCTTGACCCGGTCTCGCTGCGCGGCGCAGTCAGCCATTTGCACCGCCCCACATCCCGCTCGTTTCAATACCTCCACGACTTTCCTCCTGAGTCTCTCCTTCTCCTCATCCTCTCCCCTTGTCTCCGCCGTTGTCGAGCGATCGGTGCGCTTCACCCTACGCACCGCAATTCTCACGCCCGCCACAGCATTGACAATATCGTGCCACGGCCTGTAGGCCGTCTTGAGGAAGCGATCGAGGTCCTCGACTCTCGCCACCGCCACCTTCAGCACCGTCCCTGTAAATAAGAGGGAAAAGCTCTCCTCTTCCCTCCTCCGCTTTTCTCCTTTGGGGGTACTCGCCGGAGGAGGCATCTCCTCTGAAAAGACGAAGGAAAGCTCCTCCCTCGCTCTTCTCACAAGTTTCCCTTGCACCTCCTCTCCCATCTCCTCCTTACACCCGTTGCCTCCTTGTCTCCCGTTCCCCCATTGATTCCTTTCTCTCCTTTGGAGGAGTTCACATAAGCTTGGAGCTCCTCGCGAACCCCTCTTTCGTATCCATTTTCTCCAGCCTGCCTGGTAGGCTATTTTTCCTGATGTGGCATCGACCCCCCCCCCCCCCGAATCCTTGGGGCCAGCACCAGCCACCTAGGTTTTCACCCGGTCGGAGCTGGTGGTGGCATTACCACCCGCCTAGGATACTTGTTTTTTTAAGTCACTCATCATTCAAGTATCAAAAAATTTTACACACATACGGACTTCACATCATCCAGGTAAGTATTACGTAAGTGTTACATACTAATAACCATGCTAAAACTCCCCTGTCGTAACCTAAACGTTAAGCACTCTTTCACAACGTTCAGGAATATTCGAGCGCTTTAGTTCTCGACACCTGGACCTTACATATAAATGCATGCGGGATCGAAGAGCGGAATATCAGAGTACGCAGTATTCTTCTAGCCTTTACATATACTGTAAATAGTCCTTGTATAATATACTTGTATTTTAGTGGTCTTTATTATTTCGTTATATCCCACGGACATAACAGTAAGTATAAGTTATTTAGGATAGAAATAGTCTAAGATTTATGAATAAGTTCCAGGACACTCCGAAGAGGCGGGTTTTTTGAGAAGAATAAGGTAAGTAGGACAAATCGCACTTTGGAATTGTAGTACAATTTCAGCTTAGGTACCACAGATTCGTCACGTCTGTGTTCACTAAATGAAGGTGAACCCCAACGGAGCCGCTTAGAACTGGACTCCTATCCAGCCATGCATCCCATTGGCGCGAATTAAGTGAGGGTTGATGATGATGATGATGAGAATCACTTTTAAAAAACTTTATTTTTCGGATTTAAGAGAATAATATTATAAAATAGGGTTTATGGCTTAAAACTAGAGCGAACAATTAAGACGAACAGCAATTAGCTTTTACACAGACTTAATGTTACTGTTATAATGCTGCAAGTAGTTTTATAGAGCACAAATGCATAGTCGACATCTTATGGTCAGCGGTACCTAGGATTAAGGGATATTTCTTGCACATCCCATCTTGGGATTTGGAAGATATGTATAGGGGCCTCACCACGCGAACCCTAAGGATCCCCGCGCACCCAATCAACTCCGATGTTGACCACATCTCTGCGGCCACTACCAAGACCCATCGGTTGTTTACGGTTTGCTCCTTGGATAAGTGGGGGCAAGAACGGGATGCTTCAAAGAGTGGAAGTTTCAGAGAATGGCAGGTAAGTTGAATGAAATTGCACTATGTGAGGTAAGTACAATTTCAGCTAAGGTACCGCGAGCTCGCTAAGCCCGTGTCCACTGTGTGAACCCCTTCGAGGCCGCTGAAGATTGGGCTTCCCTCCATCCTTGCATCTCTTGAGCGCGCACCATACCACGAGAATTGGGAGATGGGAGGTGTTATAGTGGCCTCACCACTTGATCCGCGAAGGATCCGCGTTCACCTTATCCACCCCAGCCCCGATGACATCCCTGCCCCCGTTGCCGGAATCCATCAGCTGTTTACGGTTTGTTAAGCTGGTCCACGGCGGAAGTTTTCGTTCCGAACTTGTTATTTTTAGGTTGAAGCGATCACTTATCACTCCCACTAACCAGTGACCTCACAAGAAGTCCTGGCCGTTCCCCTATCCGCCACCCGGGGGACGCGTCCGATAGATTGCTCAATCCACGGGATAGAGGCCTCCTTAATCAACATTAACACCACCTCATCTCATCTCATTCTGTGAATGCACTGGTTTCACACTAGAAAATCTATTGAAAAAGCTTGGCAAGAACTCTATAAGTCCGCTTCAGCGATCTTGAAAGGCTCCTGAAATTTCTCAAATGCCACGTAATAAATGAGGCCGCCCTTTAAATTAATTTTTTCAGCTGATTTTTCCAGTACATTACCTAATTAAACAACATTACGTCACGCATCAAATAGCTTACCTCAAAATTCTCTTTACACACAAGTGTACGTCTTAGTTTTGCAAATGTTCACATAAGAGTTCAAAACCCAGGTGGTAAACTGCCCAGTGTACTTCTCTTAAAACATTCTCTGATGACGACAGGACATAACACCGTCCATCGTGTCCTACATACGGCTTGTCACGTGCCATTTTATATATCCGACATGTTGGGTGCGAACACTCGTAGTTCGTGTATATATTTTGTATATACTTAGCCATTAAATTTTAAATTTTATCGAAGCTGCTAGGATGTTTGGAAAGGTCAAAAACTTTGAATTTTAGATTAGAAATTTAGAATTTGTTCATCTATGACAACAGCAATTTCAGTGTCTTAAATGATAAATCAAAAATGGAATTACTACAGAAAAATATTAATTTCCAGGGTAAGAGTATTTCTTTTAATCGAATTTTGAGTACTGCTGATGCTAACACAATTATTGGTAACAAAACGTTGATAAAGCTGTTTCAAAAACGTGAACTTATATTGCATAAATTTAGTCCAGAAGAGGAAGGAGTTATTTTTATTAACTGCACATTAAGACTGCAAATTGTAGATAAAACAGTTCTAATCGACAATATTTTTTATCTTCTAACTGTGTCGTTATATCAAATGCCTCAACAGGTGACTTACATAAATTAAGTGCCAACTTTGAAAAGAACCCCCTGTTTGATTACGACCAACTGGGAAGTGGAATGAAATTAATTAACCAAACTATAAGTTTTTCAAATCTACTTAGGAGATATAGTGAACAAAATGTGTCAAAGATCCATAATATATTTTGGCCAGAAAACACTGCAGGTTATTTAGTGTTAAAGCAATTTACAACTACTGGCCCAGTAAAGGGCTTTATCTGCAATATAAATAGTGAAACGAACGTTGCTAAAATTAAAGAAAAAGAAATTATAAAGTCAATTAAAAGATCAATGGAAAACAAAGTGAATCTTATCGCAAAATTCAATCATGTCTAACATCGGCAAAAACTTTAAATCCGCATATCCGGAAATATAGGTGAAACGAATGAACCTTAACCACTATGCCGTATCTTCTGAACAGCTTCCAAGAGCAGGAAAACTCACATTGGTAGCTGTAAATTTTACAGAAGAAGGTACAGATCAGGCAATTGAATTTATAACAGAAATATTACTTAGAAGTGGCACAGACGATGAACTGTTACAGAAAAGATTACTCGAATATGCTTTAAAGAAAGGTAAAAATACTCATGAAAGCCTAAATCTAAAAGTCGCTTTCTTATTTGATGAGTTTGATGAGATCAGTCCTACGCACAAAGATAAGACTTTGGTACTCTTGAAGGCACTTAAGCAAAGTAGTGTGACGCAAATGTTGGTATGTACCAGAATTCATGAAGTACGAAGCTCAGAGGATAATTTAAGAGTGGCTGCATTTTATTTTAATTCATTTAGCAACGAAGAAAAAGAACAATATTTTAAGAAATTTCGGCAATCCCAGCCACATAAATACAATATAGACTTTTATATGGCACGATAAGTTAATGTGATAGTCTGTCAGACACGCACACTCTTTTTGAGAAAGATCCTCTTCAACATTAATCGCATCGCCGAGCTCTATAACCTGCCGCAAACCTTGTGTTGATATATTGTGAAGTTCACGAGATACATCATCACTTTGGTATCTATTCTTTTGCACTTTCCAAATTCTTGCGAGTGGGTTAATGTAATACTAAAACCCATGGTTTATCACAATGGGTTTTAGTATTTAAGGATTTGCAGGGCATATACGAGCTCTCTTTTCTTCTGGGTTCGGTTGGTCGTTGACAACTCAGGAGTCGCTTCCGCGCTCACAAATTCATAAGTTACTTTGTCCTTCGCTTTGTTCACTTTGTATTAATAGACGCACATTTATAATCCTTTTTCTGACTTGTGATTTCATTATAAGATATAAATACCATCCTATATCTACAGTAGTATCAAACCCGATGCTACATTATTATTGTTTTAAAGATCAACAACAGCATTAAATAGCACAAAAAATATTATTTCTTCACGTTTGTTTATTTTTTTAATGTTGCTTACGTTACCGGAAGAGCAAAATTGCCGATTTTTAAAAATTAAAACGTGGGTCAAGTGCCACTTCAAATTAAAGGTCTTTAAAAACTATATATATTTAATGGCGTATTGAGATTCAAAATCTATTTATTAGTTTTTCAGAAAAATAGCTATAAACGCAGTAAAAAATACAATACAAACTCAGTTAAATAGTACGTAAACAATGAAAAAATTTGTTTGTTAATAGAAAATTGTCTTGCTTTCGATTTTGTGCTCACAAATAGGTTTCGATTTAAAAAAAAAAAACAAAGTAATAAATAAAAATAATCAAAGGCTGTTTGTGAGTAAAAAATCGAAGACAAAGGAATTTCCTATCAGCAAGAAAGTTTTTTCATTGTTCACGTACTATTTGAATGAATTTGTATTACATTTTTTACCCATTTATACCATTTATACCACATTTATAGAAGTTTTTCTCCAAAATTAATCGATAGATTTTAAATCGCAATACATTATGAAATGTAGATTTAAAAGATTTTTTATTTTAGGTGTCACTTCACTCAAGTTTCAATTTAAAAAAATCGACCATTTTGCACTACTGGTGATGTAAGCAACATTTAAAAAATAAGCAAACGTTAAAAGATATTATTTTTGCCCTAGATAATTGTTAGGGCTTGTGTAGAGGACATAATATCCGATAATTGATTTAATCTATTAGTTCGATAAGTGGTATTCTACATAAACCTAGAATTAAATCCGTGATTAGTATGTAAGGAACCCGTGTGCTACGCCTATGAACATTACTCGTTTTTTTGCCACTTTGCCCATATGACCAGATGTTGGTACGCATTTCGTTTGAATTTAAACCAACTGTGTTACAAAACTTTTCGCCGACCTTTTGTGCATACCAGAGTTTAGGCATGTCCTCGATTCTGGTCTTAACCGTCCTTTAATAAAATCCAATTAGGGTAAACGATATAGTTATTGAACAGATAAGGAACGTTTTTTTTATTCAATAATTTGATAAAAATTTATTTTTTAAACTACAAATATCACCAATGCACGAAAGTATCGTAAACAGATGGGTATTCAAATGTTATCATCGAAAACACAAAACAACATAGAAAAAAATTAGGTATCACTAAATTTTTATGTTCAAAAAGTACAGTTATTGGACAAATTATAACAATTAATAGGCGAATTAATTATAGTTAGTGGACATTTAGTTCCTCAAGTTTAATTCTTTCGAGTCTTAATCTGTCTCATCACTTTCTTCACGTGCTTCCTTGTAGCATAAATGACACAAATAATCATCTTCATCATCTGGAATGTGCTCTCTATGTGACACAGGAACACATGATCGATGAAAATTCCTCTGACAAGTATCGCAAGTCAACCCGTTTCTTTTTATTAGCTTCAAGCATTTGTTACATTTTTGCCTGTATTTCTGGCTGTTTTGTAGTTTAGTTTTCTCCATTAATTGTTGTTGTTTTTTCTCTGCATGCCTTCTTTTTCTATCTTCTTTCGCCTCTAACTTTTGCTGTTTTAAAGCATGTTTGGATTTAGATATTTGTTGAAACTTCTCTGATGTCAAAGCATAAAGTGTTCTCCCAGTTTGTCGTTTATTTTTTCGTTTCGGAGAATTTAGCCACATTAGAAAAGAGGAAAGAGTTACATTAGTTTTCGACGCTACCTCAAGTGGGACGTCTGGTTTTGTAGGTGTTACCACTAAATCAGAGATAAGTGTAGAACTAGAGGCCAAAAATTGTGATTTTTTTATCAATGACCGTGTAGATAAAAATGGAATTGGAGTTGTTGTTTTGATTCGTTCGATATTAAACCCTTCTTCTGTAGTTACCTCATTAGTAATTTCACTCAGTTCAACATTTGTATCTCTTATTTGTCCGTTTTCAAGAGATTCTGACAAAAAATTATCAAAATTACTGGGTAATACTTTTTGGAAGTGCTTCCAAATTAAGTGTAATTTTTTGAAATTTTCGTCATCGATTTCTTGAGACGAATTATTACTCTCAAATTTCGTAATAAGATCTGGGCCTACCACTTCAACAAGATTGAGACTTGTAAATTAGCGTTCTCCCCTCGCTCTGTTCATTTTCTTCGTTCTGTTTATTTACATTTTGTTTTTTCGATCCAAAACACCGAATGTAATCCACTGCATCTGGATTAAAGGGGCATATTTCACATAATCGGAATCCATTTCGGATTGTATCGGATTTAATGCTGTCAACGACGTTTGCTAATATAGGTGCAATGTTAAGTTTATTTATTGATTCCCCTGGACTTTCTGCATAGAATTGTTTTGTAGTTTTTCGCCAGGTGGCTTTCAATGGACTAAAAGCTGCGACATCTGCGAGCTGCAAAATCCTAGTTGAATTTAAGTATAAAGCTATAAGCACAATTTGCAACTGACTTCATAAAATACTCAAGTCGTAAATTACATATATGAGACTTATGTCCATCAACAAAGAGGATCACGGAGAACGTCGCCTTGTTCTTTACTAACTATGGATAGAAAACGTTCGCTATGTACTCATAAAACACCTCAGCAGTCATCCATCCGTTATCGCTCCTTGCAACACCCCATTCCAGCGGAACAGCACGAGCAATTTTCTCAGAAATTCTTCGGTAAGAATATGTCGGAATAGCGTTTGCTACGTTTTCCATTTTGGAGGAAAGGTATGTCTTTAAAAGTCAAAGAATGAAAAGACAGACTAGCGAATTCACTACCCCACGACCACTCTTCTGCTCGTCAATCTATTAACTGCCAGTTCTTTGTCCCTGTTGTCTTAACTTTCCCAGTTCTGGTGAGTCCTTCAGAACCGTGGGAAAAGTACCTGCTAGTCCCTATTACAAAGGAGCCAATAGTTTAGTGTCACCCAAATAATTAGCACACATTGCCACTTAAGAGCGTCGTGGTATTAGTGATCTCGCTCGACAATGCTTTTTCTTAAGAAGGCTGTCAGCCTGCCCTTCATCTTATTGTCTCTTCTAATATTACATCTACAGAACTTAAAAACTAATAAATCTCCGACAAATACATAATCATTGGGGACGAGTTTTTCCATCAGCGGAGAAAGAAAACATTACAGTAATATTTTCTTTTGAAGAATCTTTCTCGATGCTGTAAACATTTTTTGTTCCCTATTCGGCCAATACACGATCTGTAGATGGATACATTTGAAATCCCGTTTTTTCCCGGTTATAAACCCGGGAAGGGTACTTTAGTACATGCGTCAAGTTTTGCTCTTCGAAGTATTCTTTGATTTCGGCGAACCATTTTCTTATATTCGATTCCGTTACACAGGAGCTAGCCGCTGAAATCATTTCGCTTTGCCTATCCGAGATTTGACAATTTCGACGAAGAAAAGCCTTCATCCATCCTATTCCGGGACGATTATTTTTGAAAGGATTTGGTCTAGGATTTACTTCTAAAAATTTTTTAACATTTGAGATAACATCTTCCATTTTTCTCGAAAATCCTCTTTTTTCTAATTCCGAAATCCACAAAACTAAACGGTGTTCTTCATTTGTTAAAATAAGCGAAGGCCCATAGTTACTTTTACGATGCGGATTTTTGAGTTTGAAATGAATCTTGGATTTTGTTGAAACCACTCTGATGGTTGTTCCTTTTTCTTGCAACTCTTCCAGACCTATCTCAAGTTGAACCAAATTATATTTGGCACATTTCGGCATTTCCAATGATTTACTTATTTCAAATAAATATCTGTCCAACTCGGCGTCCAATAATTATCTACAAATGACAAAACCCAAAATCAATGATTTGACAGCATGTTTAATAACTGAAAGTTGTACATACAGATGTTGGACGAGGTGATACAATTCCTGGGATGAAAATATGTGGGTAAATCTGTAAAAAATACTAAATTGGAAGGATCTAAATTATTGCGGAAATATTAGAACAGTTCAAATTGCGATCGAAATTCAATAAATTGTTGCTTTTAAAATTATTACTTCTTATCAAAATCTTACCTTGTACGCAGCACACTATGCATTCCGATACTATACTCACAGTAACTTTTCTTATAAAGCATTCCTGGTGAATCCCCTTTATTTCTTGGCAGAAATGTAAACAATCTCGCCATCTCTTAGTAAAATATTCAATTATTACTGTATTTGTGCTTATTACAGATTTCTAAATCGAATCTGTCCAATAACTATACCGTTTATCCTATACTGTTAAAGTTAGGCAAGTTACAAGGACAGATCTAGAAGAAGTGCCGATGATGACCTCCTGGTTTTTAGTACGCCTATGTGCGCTTCCCATTAACTTTAGTATTTAAAATTTTTCAAGAAGAAAAATCGCTCCCCTTCTTGTGCATCTCCGTCGACTCTTAACTCCGTACTTTGCACGTTACTCGTACGCGAATACTTACTCAAGGTTCCTATATACGTTTAATTAGTACACTAGTTAACTTATCACGGAAAGTTGTTACTCCCTTTGCTAAATTGTTCGAAATTGTTGGTAAACAATAAACCTTAGTTACAGTTAAAAGGGTTTTTTGTTTTCTTCATTTGCACGAACACGGTGACTCTGAGACCGCGAACTCAAGATGGTCCTTCGCAAGAATTCAGTCCATTGCTAACTAGACGTATCAAGAATTAGGCCACATCTAATCAACATCTTGGTACCACGAATTTACGAATAAACAACCTGTAAAAATTACTTAGCTTGTGCTTTTCTACAGTGTGTCGCATTCAAGATAAAGACACCCACATATTTTTGCTATTTGAAGGAATACAGATTTGAATTTTTTCACAGTCATACAGGTTGGTGAGTCACATTTTTTAAGATACTCATGTAACATCTGAATTGTAAACTCAGCTTACTACAAATTTCGAAACAGGATTAATTTTCCATATTTTGTTCCGCCTTAAAGATATGAAAAAAATAATTAAAAAAAGTCGTTCAGAATATTATTTTAACCCCATATATCTTTTCATGACAAAATTTGCTTTTTTAATTTTTTCATCGTTTTGGTTTTTTACAAAATTATTACAAGTTTATTTTTAATTTAATAATGAGAGCGCCATGGAAAGTGATAATTTTACATGTTGCCAATTTTATGTAATAAAACATTTCAGTAAAATTAATAGGAATTCAGTGTTAGTTTTAAATGCTCCGAATGGTAGGTAAGGCAGATTCAAATGTCAGATATTTTTTGGAAACGGCTTCTTCTTTATTAATAAAATTTAAAGATCGGTTGCAACAATCTCTACCATATCCTATGTGGTAGTTACATAATAAAGGCACATGAAACAATGACGTTTTTTTACTAAATATAAAATAGCGGAGTTTCCAGCATAAATATTTAATTATTGGTGAAAATTAGTTTAATTGAAGTTTAGGTACTAATGTACGCTGATGGAATCTGATAGGAATGTTGGCAAATGCTGCAATGATACGACAATTTCTTTTGCAACAAAACCCAAAACTTTCCCAGCAATTTATGCATTTTACTTCAACTTATGCGCTTGCATAATGTGGTTTTCTTCCTGGAGAAAAGACCCTCACTCAAGGGGCGCCTCCAACTGGCGCCTACCTTCGAAACTGTGCATGGAGTTCTATTGCTATAAAAGTTCCGGAGAACTCCTAAATACCCCTCTTTCCACCAACTTTCTTTTGGGGCATACTAAAGTGGTAGCTTTTTCCCAACGCATCTAGAAGAAAGGCTTCTCTGTGGTCATTAGACTATGTTGTTTTTTCCAACTTTTTGGGAAAATTGCTTGAAATTAAAAAAATCCATTCACCCTAACGTTCTTCGCAAGAGATTACTCAGAATCTTAGGCTAGGCACTTATCGGTCTCTTGTCGGATTCGTGTCCTTTTAAAAATTTTGGAACCTGGGAAAATTATTTATTGGTAAGGTAACAGTTATTTGAGACATACTGTATAATAATTTGACGATGATATATTGTAGCATTGTCTTCTTATTTAGTTAAATTTTAATACTTACATATATATAATTATATACCAATTACATTAGTATTTAAGTGTCTAGTTACTATTTCATGACTATATTATAACTTTAGTCTATAATTACTATTAGTTTAACCGCATTGCAAGAACAGGTTTTCATCATTGATAAAGAAGTCTTTGATTGAACAATGAATGCAGATATAAATATATCTGCATTCGTCGTTCGTCACTGTTACATTCCGAATGACCTATTTCAGATAATTCCGTGTTGGCACAACCTGATTTTGTCTTATCGTCAAGTATCTTTCAGTTTCGGGGAAGAGTTGTGTCTCAAGTTACCATCAGAGTCCCGAGGTCCGCCAGTAAATAAGCAAATTAAATTCTAAAACGTGGGGATACAAATATCGGAAAGACTTCTTTATTAATGATGAAAACTTGTTCTTACAATATGGCTAAACTAATAGTAATTATAGACTAAAGTTATAATAGAGTCATGAAATAGTAACTAGACACATAAATACTAATGCAATTGATATATAATTGCACGTAAGGATTAAAATGGTAACTAAATAAGAGAACAATACTACAATGTATCATGGTCAGATTATTATACAGTATATCGCAAATAATTGTCGCCTTATCAATGAATAATTTTCCCAAGTTCCGAAATTTTTAGAAGGACACGAATCCGACAAGAAACCGGTAAGTACCTAGCCTGAGATATTAAGTAAACTCTTGCGATGAACATTAGGGTAAATGGATTTTTTTTTATTTCAAGTAATTTTCCCAAAAAGTTAGAGGAAAACAATATACTCCAATGACCACAAAGAATCCCCTCTGTTTCAACCGATCCTTGAATTCTATTAATATAGAAAAAGCCGTTTCCAAAAAATATCTGACATTTGAATCTGCCTTACCTACCATTCGGAGCATTTAAAAGTAACGTAATTTGCGCCGCAGTTTAGTTCCCTCAGTGCCGCACTTTGTTGGCAGTTATATATTTGCATCTGCCGAGTGATAGCTACAGCTACAGCTACCGAAAAACATGATCGTAAGTCAACCTTCAAAATCTCGTTAATTATAAAACATCTCTTTGGATATTAGTTCCCTATGCTAAAGACTTTCTAGATATACCCCAAATGCGAAAACTTCAGAATAGCCGTAAAAGGGTGCTTTATGTTGGGAGTTTTACCGTCGGAGTTGACGTTTCCAGAAAGCAAGAAAATGCGAAGGGCTTATGACGTCTATTGCAATATAATACTTGTTACTTATGCCATATTCATAGTCACGGCATACATAGAATTATACTTGATCCTAAACGAAAATCCCATTAAAATAGATGAGTTGTCTTCAAATCTATGTGTTACCTTGCTACACACCGTTATTTTTTGTAGGCGATTGATAACACGAATAAGTCCCAGCTTCAAGAAAATGATAAAGACAATTATTGAAGATGAAATGAAGGGAGACTTTATTGATGATGAATTGGTAGAGTTAGCAATGCTTTAGTTTTCATCATATAATATTTCAAAATTCAAGATTCAAAAACTCGACAAAGAGAACGTTGAAAACCTGAATTGGAAATGTAAGATTTACATTTACTGCGTGAATTTTGTGAATTTGGCATACTTCTTAAAACCTATTATGCTTGAACCCGTTGAAGAAACATATGGCAATGTGACCAAGATTGTAAAAGAATTGCCTCTATCCACTTGGTTTCCTTTTGATGTACAAGAACACTATAAGGTCTATTGAGTTACATGCCCTATGGACAAATAAAATATTATCAGTTTTAGACGGCGTATATTGTTCAATTTATAGACACTGTAGTAGTGTCTAATACTCTAGTAGTCATCGATATTCTTGTGATCAGTTTAATTCTCTATCCTTCCAGACAGCTAAAAAAGCTAGACCATTTGCTCAGGAATTTTCAGGATTTTAAACGGAAATATCAAACTTTGAATGCCATTGAGGACGAGGAAACGGCTGCTTTCTTATTTTTTAAACACCTCATTGTCAGACACGAGAATATTATTCAGTGAGTCACAAACACGTGTTATAACCCATTTTTAGGTAATTTCCACATTTTCAGATATGTTAACATCTACAATAAGAACATGACCTATCCTATGATGTTGGATTTTATTCAGAGCTCAATTCAAATTGCCACGTCTTTAACGCAAGTCTCAGGGGTTGGTAACTTTACTTCTAGTTGCAATATTCTTTAACTTTATCTTTTAATTAGAACGAAATCACATTACTGTTAATCGCATCTATAACTATGTTCTCGACAAGCATGCTGCTAAGACTTTCTTTGTATTATTACTATGCCGATGAACTCTTGATTCTGGTAAGTACCTATTATCAGGAATTCATAAAAGCTTCCGCTTTTATTCGCTTTTAGAGTCAGAAATTGACCCATTCAATCTGGGAAAGTAATTAGCCAGACGAGTCTCCTAAAATCAAATTCATGATTTTGATTTTTATCATGAGAGTTCAGAAACCTCTTGCCTTCACTATTGGTCCATTTGGTGTGATGTCGATACAGTCCTTTATCTCTGTAAGTTTGCATCTACTGATCTCATTGATGTAACTACGGTCCCTATGGAACTCACTCATTTTTAGATACTTAAAGGTACATATTCATACGTGATGCTCATTATGACATAATAGATAAGGCAGTAGGGGTAGGTATATGTTGAGACAGGACAGATCATCTCTAATACACGATAAATACGTTACTTACATGAATTTTCAAATCAAAAATAAATGTATGCATACCATGCATTAAATGTCACTCAATTGTAATAGTGCTCATAGATGTACTATCAAAGGATAATAAATGAGCACGAAGATCAGCAAAAGTTGACTTTACTCTAAGCATCAACAACATACCTTATACCTCCCTATGTAATTTTAATAAGGCGAGAAAAACATAAAATAGATTGTAGCCATGTAAGTAAAATAACTTATTTTACAGGGTGTTTCAATACTGTTACATATACATTACTATTCCGGGCCAATCGAACACGAGAAAACCAGTCGAATTGACTACTACCCAAATCATGTCCATATCTGTTCCCCCCTCACACTTGCACAAGGACAATTGCCCAGTTAGTACCGTAAATAAATCAGTACGATATTGATACGTATGGAGTGTAGACGGCGGCGGCCGCTCTTCTAATAAAATACGCCAATCCCTAAAATGAACTTGGAATTACGTCTTTCATTCTTTCTTCAAAACGAAAAGATTTTCTCTAGCCAAAATAAAAATTCAATCTATTTAAAAGTAATAAAATAAAAACGAATTCCAAATGATAAAAATGTTAAGATAATTAATTGAAAAAATTTAATTAATTGTTTGAAAATCCTATTTTCCTGAGCTAGGCAATAGCCCAACCGGTCATAAAATGACATTCTAACATTTCGTAACATGTTACAGCTAATATTTTGGAATGAGTTTTCAATTTTTCCTCGAAGTTCATCCAAATTATTAACCCTCTCAAAGCCATAAATGCTAGATTTTGCGTGCCCCCATAGAAAAAAATCGTTTGGAGAAAGATCTGGAGATCTGGCTGGCCACAAAATAGTCCCCTTTTGCCCTGTAATAAGTCGTTGGGGAAACGTCTGACACAAAAATTCCTTGACCAAACGACTATTATGAGCAGGGCATCCATCTTGTTGGAACCAGGTCTCACAGAATCGATTCCCAGCGATTCTTTGAATTTCGGGCACTATTTGTTGTTGAAGCAGGTCCAAGCATTTCGCGCCAGTCAAAATTCCATCAATGAAAAATGGACCGATCATATTCTCACCCAATATGCCTCTCCAGACGGTCAATTTTTGAGAAAACCGAGTGCGAACATCAAAAGACTTGTGCAGGTTCTCCCGAGATCAATATCGCACACGAGCAGAATTAGGTTAATTTAATAATGGAAAAGTCGATTCATCCGTGAAGACAATGTTCCTGAGAAAATTGTCATCACGATTCGAACGTTCCATTACTATGTCGTAAAATTCCATTCTGCGAAAGTGATCTGCGGGAAACACCTCGTGAGTTTTTTGAGGTTTGTAGGATCGGTAACCATTTTTGTTAGGACTTTCCTGACATACGAACCACTGGTTCCAACTTCATCGGCAATGCCTTCGCTGCAGAGTGTGGGACCTTCATACGCCATAGCAAAGATCTGGATCTGTGTGACCTCGGCGTCTTCATCAAGTTCAACAAAGCTCTGATGTGCGCTTGGCGAAACACATCCCAATGTCTCAAAATTATGAACAATTAAATGTAATGTTGACAACGAGGGAATTGATCTATTTTCTTCCCGAAGGATTTCCGAAAAAGATTACCTAATTTGGCGACAAGTCTGCCCTTGGCAATACCATTTAATGATTTGGACTTTTTCGGAAACACTATAACTAGTCGACATTTTTAAAATAAATTTTTCGTTTCTATTCAGTGAAAAATACCTTATCGTTTCTCTATCTTCGATAGTTTGAAGTAAAGTAACTGCCGGCTCCGTTGGGCTCGGAGCATTATAATGGGAAGAAATTTAGCGTCAGTCAATTCGATTAGTTTTTCTCGTGTTCGATTGGCCCGGAACAGTACTGTATATTAATATTTTGGGAAGGTGATAAGAAAAAAATGCCATTTTTTATAAACTTTTTTTGTATTTTGCAAAAACTTCATATAAATACATTACTGTATAAAAACTCAATTTAAATTTTATTTACAAAGTAGACCGTAGAATCATAATATGTTATCTACTCACTTTCTTTGTGCAAGTATCAAGAAGATAAACACTGCGAAATTTTTATGGTTTAGTACTTTTTGTGCACTCCTTATCATAAATATTTAAAGAGATACAACATTTCAAATGATGTATAATTCAAGATTGAGTTCGACAAAAAAAAAATTATATAACTAAAAATTCGAATTTGAAATGCAGAAATCGTAATCATTCTGACTCTTTAAACTCAAATTTTGCTCGTTGCACAAGTGAAGCAAAGCGACAAACGCTAATGGACAGGACAGTTCAGATGCCACTTTCTCATCAAGGAATTGCGGCAGTTGCTGGTACATTTGAGAAAACTGGATTCGTTTCACTTGTGCCGATGTGTCCTGGAAAGAAGAGAATTCTCTTAGTGATTTTAAATCAGAAAATAATTTTAAATAACATAATGACGACACGAAATTGGCTTGTATGGACAGCAATAATAATACTATGTTTACAGAATGCATCATGATGTGTGTGTATCTACTTTATACACACACAGAAGCCTCATGAAATCAATAAGTAAAAACGCGTGTTGGTAGATGTCCCCCTTCTTTTCTATTTAAATACTAATGAAAATTTGCATAAACCGTGTTAACACCTTCCTAACATGTCCATGCATATTCGCTAACAAATTCTTGTTTGTAATTTTTCACGGCTGGTTAAGTACAGCAGGCTAGGTTGTAACAATGATGTAGTGGAGATACTTCATGCATTTGCAGTAAATGCATTTTGTAAACGAATCCATAAAACAGTAAGGTTGATGCCTGCCTGTGGTTTCCATATTCTATTCTTTTTCCTTTCTCTCCAGGCTACGTCCGCATGTGCGTATATTTTCTATGCTTTATTACGGGGTAAAACCATCCTGATTTTGACATCTGTACATGAGCATATCATTTTTACTAAGGAGCGCCACTAACAAGGATAGTGCTTTTTGTTACTTGTGTACATTCATCGTTAGTACTAGAGCTTCATAAACATCAATTAGAGTCTTACGAAATTAGCATTTCAACACATCCCATCTATATAACCATTAAAGATCGGCTACTGCCTTATTTTATCGATTGCAATAAGAGTACAAAATTGAAAAATATTTTATGGAATTAATTTTATTCATCGACAGAAATTATTAATGGCTTGGCACTAAACATGTTTTTCTATATTTCTCTATTTTACTTATTAATATTAATAAATATTAAATTTATTTTATTTACCTTTTGCCAAAAAATTATACGACGATAAATCATTTAGTTCAGGCAGTACAATGACATGCATGAGCAATAGCAATAAATGCTAACTAATTTAAACGACTGTTAATAATAACAATATTTGGTTTTGCTTTTTTACCGTTTAAGGCAAATTTATACATTTTATGATATGCATTTTTAACTAATAGACTTTTTCAAAAGACGACGGGAAAACATAATGTGTAGACTAGACTTTGTATAAAACTTACTTAAATAATGATTATAAATTTATGATTTATTATCATTTTTCATTAGGTAAAAATATATCACTCTTTCAATTTAGCACATATCTGAGCCGTAAATCAGGAATCAACTAAAAAATGTCGAATATGCTTAAAAATAAACTTACAAATTTTGTTTTTTGTGTTAATGCGCACCACACCGACTCCTTCAGTTTCTTCATATCCATCTTCTTAGCTCTGGTCGCGTAATGCATAAAAGATTGTTGTACCTGCAACATAAATTCTATTGTACTGCCCAAAAACCCTTCATCAATTTAATTTATTCTAATGTCTCACAACAATTCTTAAATATTGCAACAAACCATATAAGGTGCATCGACCATGTTATCGCCGGTAAATTCTGGAGCATACTCGTCAATTGATTTTGGAAATGAGCAATCCATATCATGGGACGGGTTATCTGTATCATCTTCATTGTCATGAATATTTTCCTAAATAACATTGCAGTTTAGTAAAAACGAATCTGCGTTTAAATTGCAAGGGGCTCAGTTAATAATATGGGATAGTCACATCTTCAAAATTATTAGTATCTACGTTAAAATGCCTTTATAAAGACTTTTTACTACCGTTTAAATTAAATACTCCGTGTATTAATAAATTTTCAGATTTTATAAAAAATACTTAACATATCTCATGAATACAGGCAATAGGGAAAATTTTAAATTACCATATAAAATGTGTTTTTGAATGGCACCTTTATCTAAGAAAATAAAAATATTACAGCCGTTTAAAGGTGTGATAAGCTAAAATGAACACACTGTATATTTAAGTCACACAAAAATAGCTAGTCCTATAATGGGGAGGCAATAGCATTTGTACGGTAATACATTTTTTTAAACTGGTTTGCCACGTATTCGTTGTGCCATGATTTTGTTCATAACGCATTTTAAGATCTCAATTTATCTCATTTTGCTATTGAACTCCCAGCTCACAACACGTTACTATTTTTAGCCTCGGCAAAAAGTTAGTGTCACTGTTTTTAAAAAATTAAAAAATTAAAGATCGGGAAACTCGCGGTCAACATCCAAACGGTAAAAGGCCGTGTAAGGTTAAGGGGTCAATTCGGCCCCCACGGGCGATTGATCTGAAATTTTTACCAATTGTCCCTATCACTCAAAGGACTTACCACATAAAATTTCAACTTCCTAAGTCTCACCATTCAAGGGTAGGACGGGGTTGAGGGTGAAAATTTTAAAACGCCATATCTCGGGAACTATTCATCGTACAGCGTGGGGCAAAATGGTGCGTCCTTCAGTAACCACCTTCTTATTTTCATATACTTATAGATTTATCGGTTGATGCCAAAGGGCCGAAATCTCAAAAAAAAAAAAAACTTAGGTGATTTTAGAGGAGTTCGCACTTTGGTACACTAACCATTTTTGCACACTGTGTAGAGGGCCTCTCGAAGTATCTACCCACGTTGAATCAGATTTGTACAAAATTCAGTATTTGAGATATAGCGATTCAAAGTATAGGTATACAGGGTTATTCACCCAACCCGTTCATTAGAAATTTACTAGGATGTAAAAGTGATACGAATTTGAAAATTTGGAATTAAGTTAAGTTCGACATATATATTTTTTTTTAATATTTTCAACTTGCTGTCACTTCCGGTTTAACCGGAAATAGCTGTAACTTGCTTATTTCAAGTGGAACCCCAAGTATATTATTTTATTTTTAGATTCTACTTAATATTTTAGGTACATTTTCTGTATAATGTTCTATACTTAGTTCTTACCGTTTTTGAGATATTTGACCTTGAATTAAAAACATGCCTCTGTAATGACCAATTTTAAAATTGCATATCTCTGTAGCTATTAAAGACATAATATCCATATTTTTCAGAATGCCAATACATAGTCTTAGGTTCACTCTTTCACTATTTACATGGCTTAGTATTTTACAGGGTGTCCAAAATTCAAATCAAAATGGAAGAATACATCAATGCTGATATTTTCAATTTTGATGCAAGAATACACAAACGCTGATATTCTCAATTCATGTTGTGTGTCATGTCATGTGATGATTCAAAGTTTCACTTTAATTTTGCTACTAACAGCCACCGAAAAACAAAAACGTACAATAACTGTCATTATTAACAAATAACTGTCATTATTTCTTTTCCACGGCCAACTACGCAAATAATAAAAATTTACCAGAATGAATATCTACTATTAATTTCAGATAAACTTAATTATTTCGAAAAAGGTTTGGAATAGGTATAGGTAACCCTAATACAGTTCAATGGAGAATTACATTTTCTACTTGGTACTGCTTAAAGTTATAGGGTGTCCCATTTAAAAAAAAACTGACTTTTGCAACTTCAAAAATGTAAATGTCAGGAGCAGAATTTTGGACACCCTGTAAAATACTAAGCCATGTAAATAGTGAAAGAGTGAACCTAAGACTATGTATTGGCATTCTGAAAAATATGGATATTATGTCTTTAATAGTTACAGAGATATGCAATTTTAAAATTGGTCATTACAGAGGCATGTTTTTAATTCAAGGTCAAATATCTCAAAAACGGTAAGAACTAAGTATAGAAAATTATACAGAAAATGTACCTAAAATATTACGTAGAATCTAAAAATAAAATAATATACTTGGGGTTCCACTTGAAATAAGCAAGTTACAGCTATTTCCGGTTAAACCGGAAGTGACAGCAAGTTGAAAATATTAAAAAAAAATATATATGTCGAACTTAACTTAATTCCAAATTTTCAAATTCGTATCACTTTTACATCCTAGTAAATTTCTAATGAACGGGTTGGGTGAATAACCCTGTATACCTATACTTTGAATCGCTATATCTCAAATACTGAATTTTGTACAAATCTGATTCAACGTGGGTAGATACTTCGAGAGGCCCTCTACACAGTGTGCAAAAATGGTTAGTGTACCAAAGTGCGAACTCCTCTAAAATCACCTAAGTTTTTTTTTTTTTTGAGATTTCGGCCCTTTGGCATCAACCGATAAATCTATAAGTATATGAAAATAAGAAGGTAGTTACTGAAGGACGCACCATTTTGCCCCACGCTGTACGATGAATAGTTCCCGAGATATGGCGTTTTAAAATTTTCACCCTCAACCCCGTCCTACCCTTGAATGGTGAGACTTAGGAAGTTGAAATTTTATGTGGTAAGTCCTTTGAGTGATAGGGACAATTGGTAAAAATTTCAGATCAATCGCCCGTGGGGGCCGAATTGACCCCTTAACCTTACACGGGCTTTGCGCCAGTCTGACTTATACGAAATTGAAACAAGAAGAATATTTACCCACGACACGAAACTTTCCCGTCGTTGAAATTTTAAAATATTTTGAAATCAATTTTAAAATGTGATTTTAAATGTCAAAATTAGAAAAAATTAAATATTTACCGATTGTGGGGGACAATAATGACTATCGTTGGGGTTATCGTAGTTGTAACCAGACACGTAATAATCCACTTCATTTCCCAACGGTTTCTTTTTAACCACTTTCATAGTAGGGATGGTGCAGAGATATTCCATATTTTCTATCATTTTTATAGCTGCAGTATTGCGCAGAGGCATCAAAATCCTGAAAATTTTAAATATTTTAACTAATAATAATTATCGAAAAGATTGACCCTAAACAATACTCGATGATTAACATCGAATATTACTGTAAATATGGATATTCTATAATCGATATTCCAATATCATACTAATTTCCTCTTTTCTCGCTGAACCAATTACAAACTAATTACAGCCGTAATTTGCACTAATGCAATAGTCATTCCTGCAATCTTACAATCAACTGATATAATTCAGTCTTGTGGCCACATTCTTCGAGGATGTTATTCACGAAATATTCTTCTTATAGAAAATTCGTGCAACGAATATGAATTCATAATTTTTGTCGAATTTATTATTTTGTCCCTTAAAATACTAAAGCGATAGATTTACTTAAATAAGCTCAATCGTTCCGGTACTTAGAAGTTGGATGACATAAATAACTCATTTATCCAAAAACCAGTCAAATCAAATTTAAAAAAAATATGTCGAAAAGTGAACACAATGTACTTTTCAGATAATCACTGCACTAAGTTTAAGTTATTATTGTAAGCGATAATTAATAAATTTAAATATTAAATTGCCAAACTCGGATTAAAGTTAGTGCCAAAAGTACCCTATGCCGGTCCTGTTTAACAAACAGTAAAAAATTTATAACATCATCTCAAACCGTTTCAGTTATATTGATTAAAAAACCATCTTCAGGAACCAACGTTTAAAAGGATTTAGCTCCATTGAGGCCCGTGTGCCGATCTATCTTTATATGAAATTTGCCTATTTTTTGTCACCACAATCACTCCTTAAAATATTTACATCTCCTTTTGCGACACCCTCTATACCGCGGTTTGATTAAAAATTCCATATTTTTCTTTTTATTTTCATTAATATGTGATTGAAAATAGTGGTGTATTATACGCCCAGGCTCTGAGTACAACACTGGGACTTAATCATTAAGTTTAAATTCCTATGGGCGTAGCACCTGGATATGAAACATCAGGGGCATAAATACAGTAATGTTCGCTTATAACGAACCCGCTTATAACGAACTTTCGGTTATAACGAACCTTAAATTTTTAGAAGAATAGAAAAACTTTACGGTTATAACGAACTTAACGCGGGATTTTACCGAAATCCCAAAGAAGAAAAGTAAACAATTCTCGGGGAAAGTCCAAAATCGTTTGAAGCAAATTGCTGACACAAACGACACAGTTGTTCCAGTATATTGATAGCGTTCAAAGAATTCGTTCGTTAAAAAAATCATGAGTTATATCATTAAAAAAAAAACGTAAAGCTTTAACTTTAAATTGTAAATATGACATTGTTAAACGGTTGCAGAGACATGCCAAACAGAGTGAAATTTGTTCAGAAATGGGATTAAGTAAATCAACGGTAAGAACAATAAAATATGCAATGTTCACAGATATTTTTTTTTGTTATTCCAGTAATTTTCCGGCTTTGTAATAAATTATGTAATTTGAAATAGTATTAATACGAATTAAAATTTGACTATACATATGTAATTTTAGGTTGCAACAATTTGGAAAAATAAAGAAACAATCCTAAAAACCTTCGAAAGTGGACAACATTCAAATGTAAAAAAAATCAAAAAGCCCAATAATTATGAAGTTGACCAAAGACTCTTAAAATGGTTTTCTCAACAAAGAAATAATAACGCAATTGTTAGCGGTGCTATATTACAATCAAAAGCTGAAGATTTTGCAAGTAAGGTGTCCGGAAACCAGGAACCGAAATTTAATAGAAGCTGGATCGAAAGGTTCAAAAGAAGGCATAATATTACGAGTGGAAGAATTGCTGGAGAATCGACTTCAGTTGATATGAACATTGTAGATGACTGGCTGCAAAACAAATGGCCAATAATTAGGTCAAACTTTAAGGATGAGGACATCTTCAATGGAGATGAAACCAGTTTATTCTTCAAGCTTACACCTGATAGAACACTAAAGTTTAAAGGGCAAACCTGTGAAGGTGGAAAGCTTTCCAAAGAAAGAATCACTATATTTGTTGTAGCGAATTTGACAGGATCCGAAAAAAGAAAGTTATTGGTAATTGGAAAATCTAAAAACCCTAGATGTTTTAAGAATATTGTACAATTGCCAGTAACTTATAAGTCCAATAAAAGGGCATGGATGAATTCAGAGATTTTTATAAATGCATTACGTGAATGGGATGAAGAATTACGCCGTAAAAAAAGAAAAATCATATTGTTAGTGGATAATTGTCCGGCTCATCCCGATGTTAAAAATTTGATGTGGATTACGTTAGTGTTTATGCCACCAAACACTAGTTCTAAATTACAACCCATGGATCAGGGTGTTATCCATAGTCTAAAGAGTCATTATCGACGACTCCTCCTCTCGGAAATGATATCTTGTATGGATAGTGGTAAGGAAAAATTTATTATTACTCTTTTGGATGCAATACGCTTTATTCATATGGCATGGCAAAAGGTGTCAAAGCAAACGATTAGAAATTGTTTTCGACATGCCGGTTTTCTCGAAAATGAGAATTTTGATTCAGATGATGACTTACCATTAGTCGAATGGCTTAAAAAAAAATCAATGCAAAAATAAAACCGATATTCAAGAGGATTTTCTTCAAACCAACAACGATTTTCATGAATTTGTTCATGTGGATGACAATCTTGTGAGCGTTGAGTTTTTAGACGATAATGCCGTTATTGCGTCTGTGTCTTCTGCATCTGACACTTATGATGATGATGAGGAAGACGAAGATGCAGCATATGAGAATAATGAAATAATATCCGTTCCTACAACCACAGAAGCACTTCGATATGTTTCTAGTATTCGTCAATTTCTTCAATCGCGAAATACTCCACAAAATGTTCTCGATGGAATAGCCCATGTGGAATTACATATAAATGAAATTCATTTCACCACAATAAAACAAACCAAAATTAGCGATTTTTTTCTTTCTAATTCCTAAAAAGTGTTGTTAAATTTAACAAATATGTATTATTTAAATTGGTTACTAGTTGAAGAATGTTACTTGTTGACTTTTTTAAAATATATATGTATGTAAATAAAGTGTTATGTATTAATTAAAAAAACAATCATAACACCATTTATTGCTTATAGCGAACTTCGGTTATAACGAACTATTTACTACGGTCCCTTGGGGTTCGTTATAAGCGAATATTACTGTATTTCACAATGGGAATGATGACGACATTATGGTCGATTAGCTCTCTAGGTAAATAATGACCCACATACCTGTAACTGTTAACTTATTAATAAATTATTTTTAGAAAAAAAAGCGAGAAAATATACCTATTCAATAAATAGTAGGGAAAAAAATAGTAAACATTACGTCACAATTTTTTTTTGTCTGTCTCGAGCAATAGCTTATTTCGGCGATACGTACACCTTGGGTTCGCAATTTTTTGTTATCGATAGAAAAAAATGTCATCTGGATGTGTAATCTACTGTTTCAAACGGTAACAAAGACGATAAAGTTCATAGGGTTAATAACCTCTCAGAGACAACCAGCAAATGCATACGTTTTGAAACAAAAGTAAAATTTTCGTTACAAATAAAATGTATAAAATGGAAATTATGAGGTATTTAAAATAACTCACTTTCTAGTATCGACCACAATACATTTCTTTTTCTTTAGCCTCGTTCCTTTGTTATCAAGATCACTGGGTGTATTGTGATACAGTGCCATCCAGTCAAATGGCTGCGGCTCAAACTTTCTTTTCAGAGGTTTTGTTTTTCTTCTCTCCTCTTCTTTTCGGTCTTTCCCTAAATGGGGTATTCCCCAAGAACTTTTATTAGTTTTTGCCTTTTATTAATATTGATACAAAATGTACAGGGTCATTGGTTATATTTTTACTACCCATCTAAAGGTTTTCCTTTTAATCTGAGAAGAAAAAGTTAAATACAAAAATTGTAGATAATCATATGTAGTTTATTTCTATATATATATATATATATACACATTATACAGGATGTTCGAGAAAGCGTGGCATGCCAAACTTATATTTTTGTTATTGGAACACCCTGTATATTTTTTCGTTTTTAGGTTCTATATTTCGTTCCAATAATTTCTGCACTTAACTTCCTATCCTATCTCTAGCAGTTTTCGGAACATTATTTAATTTTCTTATTTTTTGTTCAAAGTGAGGCCTTTAATAAAACCTCTGTTATAACGTGATTTGAATTCACAGAGGGACAAAATTTGAAATATAATTTGTGAAAGGTCCATCAATTTGTCGCATGCAAATAAAAATGTTCTGTCTTGTACAGGGTGGCTCAAAATTAAAGGTCTTACGGGTAGACAGTAAAAGTGTCTAAAGTGTGTTTTTTCAAATGGAACCCTCTGTATATTACTTGCCATGCCGAAAGACAATTAAATTTCCTTTAAAATGATGTGTTATGTCCCTATACCTAAACCATCACGTTTCGAAAATAAATGCTGTTTTGTCTTTAAATTGAATGATTTAATGATATTTGCCGAAGGTGGCTCTGCGACGCCATAATTGTTGAAGACTGTGCAATTGTTTGAACAGTTTGACAGGCGGCGTTGTTGTAATTTTTAATTTACACTTTTTTTAAGAATAGTAATTCGAAATATGTAATTGAGAAAATGGCAGAAAACAGTTATTCAAATGAAGTGTTGATGAAATTATTTATTTTACATGGACAATGTGACCAAATTAAGTAAAGAGAAAAAGAAGTAAGCTAAAATATTCACAATATTTTCTTCATTAGCAATTACAGGTTTCAGTAATCTAGGTTCGGCCTTTAGTCTTGAGCCATGGTTAATGAAGTTGTATTGTATTCTTATAAATTTCCTTTCGTTTATTGGTTGCAAATCAGAATACATTCCATTGCACTTTCTGCATGTCCTTGCTATGCTAGAGATAGGTATAGGAAGTTAAATGCAGAAATTATTGGAACGAAATATAGAACTCAAAAATAAAAAATATACAGGGTGTTCCATTAAAAAAAATATAAGTTTGGCATGCCACGCATTTCTCGAACATCCTGTATAATATATATATACAGGGTTATTCACGCTATACGATGCGGAATATTGCGGCTAAAATACGAGGCTTTCAAAAGTTTTCACTATTGGGTTATCTATTATGGGGGGATCTATTATGGCTACTTTTTAAAATTATTTTCATATTATACAGGGTGTCCCAAAAGCCCTAAAAGTATCAAAGTTGTGTTTTTTAAAATGGAACCCTCTGTATATTATTGCATTTTTGGATTCTCTGATCAAAATAAGTGCCTGTTTTTAATAAGGTTTACTATACCTAAAACTTAAGGTTTTTTAAATAATTTGAATTTTATCAAAATTTGACCTAATTTTCATGTTTTAAACATTTAAGAAGTATTTAAGTTATGCAAGTGTAATTTACAGTGTAGTGTAACAATAGATCATATTTTATATTCCAATCATGATAAACTTGCCATTTTATACAGGATGTGCAAAAATTAAATCTAATCAAATAAGAACTTTAAGTGGCTATAACTTTATTAATTTAAATACAACGCTATATTTTTTAACTTACCAGGATATATAATTTTTAATTACCTATCGAATGGTATTAGGGTGTTCGTAGCTAAGTCTTCGCGTTTTTACAGAATACGCTAAATAATTGTTCTTTGTGCCATTTGGTGTTATTTAGTTCAAAATTCCAATGTATAATATCTAGTTGCCTATGATATTTCAAAATGTCAGATAATTTATTTAATCTGTCAGTTTTTATACTGGGTCCATATTTAATTGGACCGTATTTTTTTGAAGGAACTTTAAATGGTGTGATGTTTCTAAATTTCCTTTTACACCAATTTCCAGTATTATTAGAAAAAGTCCCTTTAACTATTAGAACCACCATGTGGCTTCAATTGGATGGAGCTCCGCCTCATTATCATCGCGAGATTCGGCAATTTTTAAATGCCAACTTTAAAAAAAGGTGGATTGGAAGAAATGGATTTCAAAATTGGCCCCCCAGATCCCCAGACTTAACTCCACTAGATATCTTTTTGTGGGGATACATAAAAGGAATTGTCTACAATACGCCTCCGACAACTTCACAGGATATGAAAACACGTATAAGAGACGCGTTTGAAACTGTTACTCTGCAAATGCTTTCCAGAGTTAGTAGTGGTTTTAAAAAAATAATTTGTAAGTGCCTAGAAATTTCGAGTAGACATTTCGAACATCTATTATAAATATTTTTTTCTGTTTTATGTTATAGTTGATATGTGATTTAGATATGAGATGATAGATATAAGATTTAGAACTTTGAACTAAATAACACCAAACGGCGCAAAGAACAATTATTTAGCGTATTCTGTAAAAACGCGAAGACTTAGTTATGAACACCCTAATACCATTCAATAGGTAATTAAAAATTACATATCCTGGTAAGTTTAAAAATATAGCTTTGTATTTAAATTAATTAAGTTATAGTCACTTAAAGTTCTTATTTGATTAGTTTTAATTTTTGCACATCCTGTATAAAATGGCAAGTTTATCATGATTAGGATATAAAATATGATCTATTGTTACACTACACTGTAAATTACACTTGCATAACTTAAATACTTCTTAAGTGTATAAAACATAAAAATTAAGTCAAATTTTGATAAAATTCAAATTATTTAAAAAACCTTAAGTTTTAGGTATAGTAAACCTTATTAAAACAGACACTTATTTTGATCGGAAAACCCAAAAATGCAATAATATACAGAGGGTTCCATTTTAAAAAACACAACTTTGATACTTTTAGGGCTTTTGGGACACCCTGTATAATATGAAAATAATTTTAAAAAGTAGCCATAATAGATCCTCATATAGTCCAAAAGTGAAACTTTTTGAAAGCCTCGTATTTTGGCCATAATATTCCGCGCCGTATAGCAGGAATAACCCTGTATATAGAAATAAACTACAAATGATTATCTACAACTTTTGTATTTAACTTTTTCTTCTCAGATTAAAAGGAAAACCTCTAGGTGGGTGGTGAAAATATAACCAATGACCCTGTACGTAGAATATAAGAACCAAGTTTGCCGTAAGTTTATAATTTCAGTTTGGGTTTGATTTCATCTTGAACAGTCATATTGTAATGTTTCACAGGAAACACATTTTTATAAAGGTTTTTATAAGGTAACACTCGTATTATTGACGATTCATATGACGTTTCACCTTTTCAAGATAGTTATTAAAACAGAGACGTAACAAACTTCAATTTTCCAAAGCAATACCTTGTAATATTTTTTTTCTTTTAGATTTTCTATTTAATACTGAACATGCTTGAGAAATCTGCATAGAATTTAATAATGTAAAAATGTTACAATATGTCTTATAAGGCATTGTGGCAATTGTTACAAAGTTTTTCCCGGTTATTGATTAATATGTTTATGAATATAGGAACTAAACAGCACTTGCTCCCACTTATTTTCGTACTGTTTACATCAACCATCACAAACGTTAAAATACAGATACTACTTAAATACCATAATCTGAATAAATTCATAGATAATTTTCTCTCAGAACTTACCTGCATATACCATGGAATTATTGCGAATAAATTTTAATTTCCAATGACTTGGACCGGCCCAAATTTGATCCACTTTTCCGTAAGCAGTGTCCATAACATTATTGAAGGAATAGACAGACCTTTCGACATTGCTGACGAGGCCCTGTTCAGTTGGATAGAAATTTACTATGGTTTCTAGGTCTCGATTTCTTAATGGCATTTCTACTTCTTCTTCGTCGGTTAGAAGATCCTCTAACTCTAACAAAAAAATATATTTAGAGTCATTGCACAAATTTGCGCAATATTTAGTTTTATATCTGATTTGATTACAAAACACTCTGATTAATACCTACTGTTTGCGGCCCTAAACTGATTCTTTATAGTCCTCGTACAATAACAGTAGGTTAAGATATAACCTTCATAAGACAGCATATTCGCGCGAATCGAAGTTTGGAACTTTCGTGGATAAGTGACAATTTTTTATTTCAAATAGAACACCTTGTATATTATTTTGAATTTGTAATATAGCATTTGAGTTTTAAAATTATTTTCAAGAAATTGATGTTTGAAATACTATAATTTTTGCACTCTCGAGAGTGATAACTTCCAAACGGTGAAAATTATAGTAAAACCATAACCACAATCTTAATTTTTTCAAATTCATCTCAAATGCTACAAAAATGAAAAAAAATACAGGAGTCAAACTAAAACAACTATGTTATCAGACAGACCTTAAAAAGTTAAAAATAGGAGTGTGAAATTCATTTCACTGACATACTTTACAGTTATTCCACACAGCTAATAATGGTGTCTTTTAAACTGGTAGTGAAAAAACATTATGTTAATTGAAAAATATTATGTTGCATTCATTTAATAAATTCAATCCACAAATTCAAAACATTAACGAAGGATTCAGTGCCAAAAAAAAATCTTTTAAGAACTCGAAATTCATTCGTTATCACGAACAGATGGCCCTGCAGTAGTTGCTTCACTTTAATTATTTTGTCGTTTCGTTCTACATGATTTATTTGCCTATGGCTGTATTTAATGCCAAAATAAGAAATATTAGATACTTACTATGAATCTATAAAATAAATACCATTAACATTATCGTGATTTCAAAATAAGCAGATATTTTTAAGTATATGTTCAGCGAAACCTTTGGGCATTATAATTTTGGTAAAGGGTTAATTGAATTTTATGCATATGTAATTACACCATCGTAACATAGATCTGAAAGACATTTTTAATCCAAGTTGGAGCAAATTATAATAATTAAACTTTGTTCAAAGTTTAATAGAAAACAGCTGTTATTTGAAGACGCATCTGAAATTGGGTACGTAAACTAGTAATAAAGAGTTTATGCTACGAAAAGCTGATTTGGCCTCTTCCATTTACTCCGAACTAAATTGAAATCCCAAAAATTTGATTCGGAGTGTTTACAGCATGAAGAAAGTATTATAACGTCATTGATTTATTGCACCAAATATTTAATCCATGCGGTGTAAACTTTCCAATTGTCACATAGTAAATAATATCGATCCAATTTATTAACTAACATTTAACTATTATATTTATAACATCATAGACTGGAAGTGTCTAATATTTTTATCATTTTTAGAGCGTCTCGATGAACGCTCTGTCCCAGTTTTTACTTTAAATCTTATTAGAACAGAAATCTGAAATGAAATATTTTCCAAGTGGCGTAAAGAATTTTTTTTAATGTTAGGGTTCTATTAAGGTTAATTGTTATAAGTGGTCGAATAGAAAGTTACATATGTCCTTTTTATTCAAATAATATACAGGATGTTTAAAAAAATAGGCGGTTAAAATGATGTACGTCCGAAGCACATACAGTGGTGGACAAAAGTTTGGAAACTACTGAATTTATTTTTAGTTATAACGGTGTCCTTTTAGTTAGATTTTAAATTATATACAGGGTGGGGTTTAAGTAATGGTACACAGAGTAATGGCAGATTCTCCATGTAAAAATATTGCGATTTAGATAAATTTACCTTAGTCAAAAAGTTGAGAATAACTGAATTACAGGGTGTTAAAGTCGCAATTTTCTTTTCGTTTTTTCTTTATAATTTTTTTAATAATGTACAGAATTCCACCAAAAATGGTATTTAGGGGTTTTTCAACATAACAAATTTGAATATTATGTTAAATTAGTTCCATCCTTTAGAGGGCGCTATCTGCATCGTATCGATTATGTTTGAATTGTTACAATTTTTTTGTTAATAAATTTGTGTTTTTATTAAACTATGTGAATTTTAAAACATATTTATGTCAAAAAGATATACCTTGTAAATATTGCCAGTATGCACCGTTGTCGAGATATTTGCATTTGAAAATATAATTGCATTTTTAGTTGTTTATAACTGCTGTTGTATACACATTATTATAATTGACAGAACTACTCGTAGTTGTCAAACGAGTGTCAAACAAATATTAAAATATAAATTCAACATGCCAAAACATAGTTCGTTTTCAAATTTAGAAATGAGAGATATGTTGTGCGTATATGGGCAGGAAAATTTCAATGGACGTAGGGCCTATAGACGTTATTTGGAAAGATACCCAAATAGAAAACAACCTGATTTCAAAATATTTAAGAGAATATATGTATGATAGATTAGGTGAAATCGGTACTTTAAGTCACAACACTAACAATATCATGGGACGTCCAAAAATTAAGCCACAACAAGAAGAAGTTTTAATACGCGTTGCTGAAAATCCAGAAATTAGGAGAATGGCAGCAAATACTGGAGTAAGCAAAAAATCGATTATAAAAATTTTTCATCAAAAAAATCTGCACCCGTCTCATTTTACACCTGTGCAAAATTTATAGGAAACTGATTTTCCCGCTATAATGCAATTTTCACAATTTTGTCGTAGGCGTCAAAACAATGGGAAATGAAAATTTATTATTTAAAATTAGAAGATTATTAACCAAACGTGTTGTAAAATGTATTGAAACCAAAGGTAGACACTTTGAACATTTATTAGATAAAGAAGATTTATTTTATTAGATTGTTGTTGATATTAAATTAAATTGTTTATTATTATTTTTTGTTTTTTTATTTTACCATGTAATGCAATATTTTCAAATGCAAATATCTCGACAACGGTTCATACTGGCGATATTTACAAGATATATCTTTTTGACATAAAAACGTTTAAAAATTCACATACTTTAATAAAAACACAAATTTATTAAGAAAAAGTTGTGACAATTTAAACATAATCGACGTGACGCAGACAGCGCCCTCTAGCAGCTATATAAAAATTAGATCAAAATTCTTACTTGACATTTTACAAAACTTTAGTATACCAATTTTTTTGTTGATACTACAAAAACACAAAATGTTATTAAGGAATTTTAAAATAAAATTTCAACCTTTAACACACTGTAATTCTGAAACACGCAACATTTATATAAGGAATATTGGGTCCAATCATCATATTTTGGTGTCCCCTATCTTGGGTTTTGCCATGTCCTATTCCCAATGAATCATCCTGTATAAATATAATTGTACATAGATGTAAATAAACAGGTAGTGTAAAAACCTATAAATAATGAAGCTGGTATTAATAAAATAATATATACCGGGTGAGCCAAGAAGGTGGCTCGCCCTTATAACTTTTTTGTTTTTAAATATAGAAAGTTGAAATTTGGAAGGAAGCTACGGATGGAAGGAAATACGACAGTAGAGCCGATTGATTGACATTAATGACATTTATCTAGCACTTCTGGTTTAACCGGAAATGACCTCAACTTTTGATTTTTAAATGTAATGCCCTATAAATTTTGACTTTTTTAGAATCTAGAGGTCATTTCTAATCTAAAAATATGTAATTAAAAAAAAAAATTTTTTTGGCGTTTTTTCGTGTCAAGCTACGCCATTGAGGTATACATATTAGGTACAATTTTAGGTCAGAATTATGGGAAAAAATATTAATTTGTCATTTTATTGAGTACTTTTGCTTTTATGAGCAATTTAAATACCGAGAAACAGTTTTTTCCATTTATCTTCTGTTTTTCAAATAGCAACATAGTGGCTCATTGCGATTTTCTGAAAGAGTATTTTTTTCTGAATTTTTTGATACTAAACACAACGTATGCTCATTTAGAAATAAATCGTTAATTCATTAAAAACGTTCAAATTCAAAAAAAAATACGTTGGCCGTGGAATACGTTATGGCCGCTTTCTAAATGATAGAACAGCTATCTCACGAATTGATGTACTTGAATTAACGTCTACAATAGTTAAAACATCGATTTCTTTGTCTTCACTGATAATAAAGTGTAGTTCTTTATCAGCATTTCCCGTTTTCATTTTATTCACTAATTTTTTAAAATAGTGGCGACCTGGATGATTTCTAAATGGAAACTTTTCCGTATAAACTCGCGCAGCATCGGAAGGCCCTTAACGACATTCTCCAAATACTAACAACATATAAATTTTTTCATTATTTCTGTAATTTTGCATTTTTTTATAATTTAATTCACTTGCGTTTTTAGAATTGCACACAATTTCTACAAGTAGAAATATTTTATTCTTTTGTTCTGTCATTTGGAAAGCGGCCATAACGTATTCCACGGCCAACGTATTTTTCTCTAAATTTGAACGTTTTTAACGAATTAACGATTTATTTCTAAATGAGCATACGTTGTGTTTAGTATCAAAAAATTCAGAAAAAAATACTCTTTCAGAAAATCGCAATGAGCCACTATGTTGCTATTTAAAAAACAGAAGATAAATGGGAAAAACTGTTTCTCGGTATTTAAATTGCTCATAAAAGCAAGAGTACTCAATAAAATGACAAATTAATATTTTTCCCCATAATTCTGACCTAAAATTGTACCTAATGTGTATACCTCAATGGCGTAGCTCGACACGAAAAAACGCTAAAAATTTTTTTTTTTTTAATTACATATTTTTAGATTAGAAATGACCTCTAGATTCTAAAAAAGTCAAAATTTATAGGGCATTACATTTAAAAATCGAAAGTTGAGGTCATTTCCGGTTAAACCGGAAGTGCTAGATAAATGTAATTAATGTCAATCAATCGGCTCTACTGTCATATAGCTTTTTTCCAAATTTCAATTTTCTAAATTTAAAAACAAAAAAGTTATAAGGGCGAGCCACCTTCTTGGCTCACCCGGTATGTTTTTTGTTGTTCGACATAGGTTTGGAAACGTCGTTTTTGTACTGTTTTATCTGCAAATTTTATAAATATACATCAGTTTCTGTACGTATTTTTAACTGTACACTTAATTCCAAATATGGCTGAAACAAAACAAATTCCAGTAGCTATCCGTCAACGAATTTATATGATTAAACGATTTATAGGATAATTAAAATGAAAAGAGAGGGTTACTCGTACGCTTTGATTTTCGAGGTGTTGAAAGTGTCGAAAAAGATAATTTCAAAAATTGTTAAAAAAAAACCAGTGCAGTACTGTCACTGATCGTTCTCGTGCTAGACGTCCACATTGTACTAATAGAAAACTTGATAGACGAATTAAAACCATTTCGTAAGCAGATCCTTGCAAAATGGCTTCGGATATTCATAAAGAATTAATGTTTTCTAACATTAAAAACGTTTCAATAAAGACTGTACAACAACTTCTACGTGATATGGGATTGTTTGGACGCAAACCTGTAAAAAAACAACTAATTTCCAAAAAAAATCGAAAGGCCCGTATTACTTTTGCACGTGAAAATATTTCAAAGTCACATGATGAATGAGGTGCCGTGTTATTCAGTGACGAAAATAAATTTAATTTGTTTGGAAATGACAGTAAGGTTAATGTGAGGCGTTCGATTGGTAAAAGGTATAATAAAAAAAATACCAAAACCCTACCGTGAAACATAGCGGTATTTATGATAAATTATGGTTTGAGGATGCTTTTCGCCGTCCGGTGTTGGTTCGCTAATTCGTATAATAGACATAATGGATTGATTTATTTATAAAAATATATTGAACGATCACGTTTCCCTATGCTGAAGATAATAAATCTCTACAATGGTGATATCAACAAGACAACGATCCTAAACACACTTCAAAATTTGTCAAGGATTGGTTTCAGATGAAATCCGTCAACGTCTTGAAGTGGCTATCATTGAAGTAACCGTATTTAAATCTAATTAAACACCTTTGGGATCACTTGAAAAGACAAATTAGGAATCCTACAATTAGGAACAAGGATGATTTATGGAGAGTGTTAAACTGAAATGGAAAAATATTTAGATGATAATTTGTGAAAAATTAGTTGATTCGATGAACAGTAGATGTGCAGCAATGATCCAATCAAACGGTTACGCAATCAAATATTAATACATAAAATTATTGTACTGATAAAATAATAATTTATTTTAATTTAATGAAAAAATTGAATAGTTTCCAAACTTTTATCTGTCATAAAATCTTAAATTTGTGTATTTTTTCTGCAATCCATTTAAATTAAGTGGTTTATTGTGTTGCACAATGTTTAATAGATAATCCTATTGATTTAAATTATTGTAAGTCATATAGCGATAATAATTACTTTACAATTTTTAAAATCATTTTGACTGTTTCCAAACTTTTGTCCACAATGGTAGATACTTAATTAAATATTAAAATGATTTCACATATGTGGTTTAAAATTTGACCTACTGCCGCTCTAATAATTGAAAAATGGTGGTTTTATCGACCACAGCGGCCATAAGAGTTAAATGTAAGTATACCTACTTAATATCCCTAGTACTTAACCAATATTACTCTATATTAAGTGACAAAAATAAGGGTTTATAAGAAACTTACCACCCTGGTCATTTCCATCCGCAAAAATATCATGAATTGAACCGTCGAGTTCCGCAATTGGGATCCCTTTATCATCTAAAACGACTTCGTCTAAAGTAGTGGACTTCGTAAGTAAGCTGTGAAATAAATTATGTAGGAATTATATTGTTAAGTATCCAAAAACAATACATTTTTAACATGGAAAAATAGATAACATGTTGATACGTCATCGGACAAAACAAGTTCTGTACAAATTTTGGACTCAACGCTGAAAAACAGTGGATTTGGAACGATCTATTGAAAATTCAAAATATATGAAATATAGACTGAATTTTTTTTGGTAATTAGTGAAGGAATCGCGGAAACTAGAAACGTTGCGGATTCCTTTAAATGGGGAGAGAATTGCAGTTTTATTCACATTTGCATCAGGAGATATAACAGGAATTCATTTTCCATCTTGGTTTATTGATCAAATGCATCATGTAATTTTTGACAATAAACCGAATATGAAGGTAAATTTGTGTTAAGTTGATTAGTACCACAACCCCTTAAAAGGCAAATTTAGAACCACTCTTTCTATTTTAAACAGTTCATGTTTTACTAAATATTTTAGAAAATCAAATTTTGTCGATCCTTTAAATCAATTTAGCCGTTTTACTATGGGAATTCGAAAAAGTGTGATATTAAGTAATTCTTATCTACTATGTTCTATACCTATGTTCAAAATTTTTAAATATTGTCAGCGTTCTGGCAAAAATCACTAAGTCCAAAATAGTAGGTTTGAGAAAAATTTGTTTTAATTTTATAATTGGAAGCAAAATTTTATTTTATAGAAGAGAACTATACTACTATATTAAAACAAAAGTAAAGTTTAATAAGATATGATACAACAAATAATGACATGCAAATTTTTGATACATTACTATATTGATATTTGACGGACTTAGCGAGTTTCGGTGGATTAAAAAATGGCAACGACTAATACGAGCCCTAACAATTATACAGGGTTATTCACGCTATACGGCGCGGAATATTATGGCTAAAATACGAGGCATTCAAAAAGTTTCACTTTTGGGCTATATGAGGATCTATTATGGCTACTTTTTAAAATTATTTTCATATTATACAGGGTGTCCCAAAAGCCCTAAAAGTATCAAAGTTGTGTTTTTTAAAATGGAACCCTCTGTATATTATTGCATTTTTGGATTCTCTGATCAAAATAAGTGCCTGTTTTTAATAAGGTTTACTATACCTAAAACTTAAGGTTTTTTAAATAATTTGAATTTTATCAAAATTTGACCTAATTTTCATGTTTTAAACATTTAAGAAGTATTTAAGTTATGCAAGTGTAATTTACAGTGTAGTGTAACAATAGATCATATTTTATATTCCAATCATGATAAACTTGCCATTTTATACAGGATGTGCAAAAATTAAATCTAATCAAATAAGAACTTTAAGTGGCTATAACTTTATTAATTTAAATACAACGCTATATTTTTTAACTTACCAGGATATATAATTTTTAATTACCTATCGAATGGTATTAGGGTGTTCGTAGCTAAGTCTTCGCGTTTTTACAGAATACGCTAAATAATTGTTCTTTGTGCCATTTGGTGTTATTTAGTTCAAAATTCCAATGTATAATATCTAGTTGCCTATGATATTTCAAAATGTCAGATAATTTATTTAATCTGTCAGTTTTTATACTGGGTCCATATTTAATTGGACCGTATTTTTTTTAAGGAACTTTAAATGGTGTGATGTTTCTAAATTTCCTTTTACACCAATTTCCAGTATTATTAGAAAAAGTCCCTTTAACTATTAGAACCACCATGTGGCTTCAATTGGATGGAGCTCCGCCTCATTATCATCGCGAGATTCGGCAATTTTTAAATGCCAACTTTAAAAAAAGGTGGATTGGAAGAAATGGATTTCAAAATTGGCCCCCCAGATCCCCAGACTTAACTCCACTAGATATCTTTTTGTGGGGATACATAAAAGGAATTGTCTACAATACGCCTCCGACAACTTCACAGGATATGAAAACACGTATAAGAGACGCGTTTGAAACTGTTACTATGCAAATGCTTTCCAGAGTTAGTAGTGGTTCTAAAAAAAGAATTTTTAAGTGCCTAGAAATGGACGGTAGACATTTCGAACATCTATTATAAATATTTTTTTCTGTTTTATGTTATAGTTGATATGTGATTTAGATATGAGATGATAGATATGAGATTTAGAACTTTGAACTAAATAACACCAAACGGCGCAAAGAACAATTATTTAGCGTATTCTGTAAAAACGCGAAGACTTAGTTATGAACACCCTAATACCATTCAATAGGTAATTAAAAATTACATATCCTGGTAAGTTTAAAAATATAGCTTTGTATTTAAATTAATCAAGTTATAGTCACTTAAAGTTCTTATTTGATTAGTTTTAATTTTTGTACATCCTGTATAAAATGGCAAGTTTATCATGATTGGGATATAAAATATGATCTATTGTTACACTACACTGTAAATTACACTTGCATAACTTAAATACTTCTTAAGTGTTTAAAACATAAAAATTAAGTCAAATTTTGATAAAATTCAAATTATTTAAAAAACCTTAAGTTTTAGGTATAGTAAACCTTATTAAAACAGACACTTATTTTGATCGGAGAACCCAAAAATGCAATAATATACAGAGGGTTCCATTAAAAAAAACACAACTTTGATACTTTTAGGGCTTTTGGGACACCCTGTATAATATGAAAATAATTTTAAAAAGTAGCCATAATAGATTCTCATATAGCACAAAAGTGAAACTTTTTGAAAGCCTCGTATTTTAGCCATAATATTCCGCGCCGTATAGCAGGAATAACCCTGTATGTTGGGACGCATTATAATTTTTAAAGTTTTCAATATTTTAAAACAAATATTAATTAACATATTCAAACGAATTATATTTTCAAGATGCTCATACAATGCTTAAATAACTAATAAAAAAATAATACAACGAATTTGTTGTTTAGCCCGAAAAATGACAAACTTAAGAAATATTGCGTATTGACAACTATATAGGGTATTTAAAATTCGACCCTCACCACTGGGATTTCGGAAACCACAGGAGATACGAAGAACTTTAAATGGGGGCAAGGTTGCGCAATCTAGCCCTTGATCGAATACCATTTTCAAAATTTTAATTTTCCGAGTACTTCCGAAGGTATCCGAGAAAAACTAAAAATTGGAGAATCCATTTTTATTTTTTTTAGCGTTATTTGACAGGGAAGGTTAAATCCGTAAGTACATTTTCATTATCACTTTTTTCAGCTACACGATGACATTCAGATTTGCCATCCGACGTTTAGTCTTTCGGCTACCATTTTATTTTATTTTTTTTACTTTGGATTAACATCTAGTTGAGATTGGTGAAAAACCTAGGATTAAGTATGGAAGCAGAATGGAAGAAGATTTTCGAAAGCACCAAACTCAGCTAGATGTTAATCCAAAGTTTTAAATAATGTTTTATGCGGCTGTTGTCTTTCCGGATATAACTCAATATACATTTGAGCTGTTTTCGTACTGTTCCTATCAAATTTGTAATAAAGTCTTAACATATCTCGTTTCTCTTCATTTCTGAAGCTGATTTTCATGGGAAATCTGCACAAGTTCTAAACTCGTTTGAAGAGTTCTGTCATATAGTGCGAATAAAAGAAAATCTTTCGATGGAGTCAAAGCTAACTATGTAATATTTCTTTTTATTTAAATATTTCGGTTTTTAAAAAGTAAATTATAAGAAGTTGTATATCAATGAAATCAGAATGAAACGCACTACTTTTCTATTGAAAAATCCAATGTGGCCCCCATATAAAAAAATAAAGTTGATAATGGTAGCCGAAAGACGAAACGTCGGATGGCAAATCTGAATATGTCATCGTGTAGCTGAGAAAAAGTGGCAATGAAAATGTGCTGACGGATTTAACTTTCCTTGTCAAATAACGCTAAAAAAAATGGATTCTCCAATTTTTAGTTTTTCTCGGATATCTTCGGAAGTACTCGGAAAATTAAAATTTTGAAAATGGTATTCCATCAAGGACTAGATTGTGCAACTTTGCCCCTATTTAAACTTATTCATATCTCCTGTAGTTTTCGAAATCCCAATGGTGAGAGTCGAATTTGAAATACCCTATATATTAGGACGCAACGTATTTTAGCTCTAATTAATAACTGGTAACATCGCCTTTCGCTTTAATAACTGCTTGGATTCTTGCTGGAATACTTCTCACCAATTTATCATAAAGTGTAAAAAAAAAGTGAAAATGTGTTTCAAATCTTTTCAATAGCTAATCTTAGAACTTCGAGGCTCTTATGACGATTATTTCTTAGATATCTCTTCATTTCGTGCCAAACGCATTCGATTGTGTTTAAATCAGGGCTGCTTGAAGGCCAAGAGATTGCATTAATGTTATTCTCGCCAAACCATTGCTTCGTTGAATGGGCAGTATGACAAGAAATACCATCTTGTTGAAAAATGAACTTTTCGTCATCGTGCAACTGACGAATGCTCGGAAGTAATTTGTTTTGTAATATTTGTTTATACTTCTCAGCATTTATTGTGCCGTCTATAAACTCTATCTGACCTAATCCCTTGGCAGACATGCAGCCCCAAACCATTTGACCCTTAGGAAATTTAACTGTTCGTTTCAAACAGTTTTTGTGAAAAGCCTCTCGTTTTGTCCTTATGACTCTTTTACGTATATCTCCAATACAGACGTCAAATTTGAACTCATTACTAAAGATAATCTTTTTTCAATCATTGTAAGTCCATGAAACTTTTGATTTTGCCCAAATCAATTGATTTTTTTTGGGTAGCTATCAAAAGTGGCTTTTCTTTGGCCTAACGAAAATTATAAAAAGCAATTAACAAGTAATACGCCTCCTAGAAATGAAAGTACCTTGTAAAAACCGAGTCCGGACTTATGAATCCATATTCGATAGCACTCCATAGATATATTTAAACCACAATGATCGTTCCATCTAGCAGTGACTTCCCGGAGAGTGCCTCGTCTTTGTTCTTTGCATATTTTTACTAATGGTCGTCGATCTCTTTCTTTAATAATTGAACAACGACCAGTACTTCTACCTTCAATTTCAATTGTACCTCTGCGATTATGGGATTCTACAATGTTCCCGACTGATGACTTTGATAATTCTAAGTCCTCTGTTATTTTTTTTCAATGATTTTCCTTTAATGTGTTGAGAAATTATAATTTTTCTTAATTTCTGAGAAATAGGCACATTTCGGACCATATTTTGGGGATTTTTAAAAACTATGCCATTACAAATGGCTTAAAAATATATGCATAGAACTTTAGAATACGTCAAAGTCAAGTTGTCGCAGCCTACTTAGCTTATTAGTTATGGCGTCCCAATGTATAGTTGTCAGACATAATGTACAATATTTTTTAAAGTTTGTCATTTTTAGTATTTAACAATAATTTTGGCAAATTAGTTTTAACCAGTTGTTTATGCACTGTATTTGCATGTTGAAAATATCATTCGTTTAAGTATGTATACACTTATTTACTTTAAATTTTTAGTAAACCTCAAGATTACAATGCGTCCCAATATACAGGGTGATTCACGTAACTGTTTCATTAGAAATTTTTGTACTTGTAACTAATCTAAATTTTTCATATTTGGGGGTTAAACTAATATAGATACACTTTACATTTTAAAAATATTTTGAAGGTCATATCAATTCCGGTTATACCGGAAGTAGAGGTCAAATTCATTATTTCAAATGGAACACCTAGTAAATTTTTGCATTTTTGGAATTTAAGGATTAAGCTAATTAAATTCTTATTAGGTATTTCTATACCTAAACCTAACCGTTTTAAAGATATTTTGATTTAAAAGACAAATCTTTCTAAAACGTCATTTCCACAAAATTTAAAATTCTCAGCTATTATTGAAGCTGGCTTTACGAAAATTTGCTGACATGTTAACTAGATATGGTAGATTAGGTTAATGTGAAAAGTTTTTATAAATATCATACAGAGTGTTCAAAAAACCACGTCATATTTAAAGAACTTTGATAGCAAAAAAATCGCTTATTTCAAATGGAACACTCACTATATTTTTATATGTCTAGAATCTAAATTTAATTCTCAATCGATTATTATTAAGCATTCCTATACCTAAAATTAACGCTTTTGCTCTAATTTGCGATATTTTAACATTGTGCAATAATAATTCTAAGTATCTTACTTGGCCTTGAAAAGAACATTTTAAAAAATTTGATTCTAATATCCTAAATTCGTTCTTTGTGATTTTCGGAAGATGCGGATATCTTTCGTTGAATGTACGGCAAGTTCTTTCCAAAACTTTGTTACACTCTCCATGAGTAAAGAATAAATTTAAAATATCACTATTGGAATAAGTATTATTAAAGTTCACGATTCTAAACTGCTGAGCGAACTTATTGAATTGATAATTACATTAACGCATTTTACAGGAAGCAGCCATGTTCTTAGAAATGTTTAAATTTCTGCTAGCATCCCTCAGACTTGAATGCGGATTGGTATTAAAGTAATATAAAATTATTTGGTTTGCTTGAGGCTCGCGATTACGTTGCTGGTCCGGTAGTTTTACAATTGTCCCATAACGATCAAAACGTCTGTTGATATTTGCGACTGTTACATGACTAATATTGCGTTCTGGATGTCGTCGATTAAATTCATTTGCTGTTTCACGAAAAGTACGCGTCCCATCACCAACTAATCTTATTATTTCTACTTTTTCTTGCAGCGAATAAGACATTTTTCGAACTTTTTACTTCTGTGAAATTGATTATGTTACGAACAGCAAACCAATAGTTAGTACCTAACAGTAACAGTACTAACGTAACCATAGCAATATATTGTTCGTTTTCACAGCACACTTAACTTGTGGATACCGCATACATTGCAGGTAGCAAAGGAAAAAGGAAGCAAAGTAATGAATTAAAAATATCTGTCTAATGTTTAAAACACTTTGGCATAATTGAAAGAACAAAATTGCAATGTTCTTCAACAACTTGTATTCTGGAATAAAAAAAATCTTACGTTTTGTGCTCGTATTACTAGTAGAGAAGCTTGTCAGAGCATAACTCCACAACAACTAAGTAAAGTACTGAGAAATAATCGTTGACGTATTGAAAAATGTATACGAGAATTTGGGGGGTTGATTGAAAATATCAAAATTTAGTTAATTATTGTTAAAATAAATTTTTTTGCCAATTTTAAAATTTGTTTACGTAAAAAACATGTTTTATTGATTTTCTCGAAAATCCTGTACAGTAGAAAAATGAAAATCGGAACAGGTAAGTTTTAGGTCATTCTAATTAAGAATCTGTTTTCGTTTTTATCCCAAAAAAGCCCTAATAGTATTTTCCGAAATTTGATCCCATAAAAATGCACGTAATTGGTTATGATTATGGATAAAGAGGGATCGTATCCACTAGACGAATGCGCATTTTGAATATCTAATTAACAAAAAAAAAAAACGTCAAAATCGATTAAGAAATAAAGGTTTTACGAAAGTGTTAAATCCTTAACCCGGACACACTGTATATTAGTTTAACCCCCAAATATGAAAAATTTAGATTAGTTACAAGTACAAAAATTTCTAATGAAACAGTTACGTGAATCACCCTGTATAGTTGTTAGGGCCAGTATAGTGAAAAAATGTATTATATCAAAATTAATTTTGTATGTAAAAAAATACATTTAACCTATCACTATTGATTATTAAAAACATTGAAATAGTATTAAACGAAAAAAGAAACTAATCTTGTTCGCTTTCACTTTCTATGCTGGGTTCGGCATTTCTATTCTCACAAACTTTCGATGGTAGTAGCAATAGATACCAATTGTTAAATTCTACAGGAATTACTCCATTAGTGCACAGCTTCTTTAGATCGTTATATTTCTGGATAGAAATTGGCAACATTGCGGTATATGCTTTATTTAGCGAAACAGATGATGTTGAATGCCTGCCTTTCTCACTAATATTCATAAAGAGATAATTCCCTGTATGACTGTATTTGTATTTAACTAATCCAGGGTTAGTTTGTTCAATTCGGAAACATTTTACCTGTAGCCATTTTACTTTTTCGCCATTGATATTGACAATTTTAAAATCGATTGCGATAGGCTCTTAAAATCAAGATAGTTTTTATACTTCAGTTCTTGAACATGATACGGGTCATTTTTTTTTCTTCTCCCTTTTGGATCGAGCCATTTTAAAAATATTTATCCAGTCATTTAATGTACAAACGACCACATTCTTCTTTTCCTTTTCAATGGAATTATGCATACTATCACAATTCATTATTTAGTGCCCAGGTTCCAAACATTTTTGTTTAACGGTAGTAACTACGGTATTTCCGTAGTGAACAAAATAGTAAACTATAGCAGAGACATTCTGATTTCTATTTTACACACCACAAGTATCAGAAAAAAATGATACTCCCGTAATATGATTAAGTAGGATGTTAAGGTATTTGTAAAGGCACGTTGCAATTTCTAAACTTCCTCGTACTCCATTACCTTTAGTCCATGTGTAATAGTATGCATTGTTAGATGGAGCTCCTTCATAAAGAGTTAAATTATGAGCGCACAATTTTCTACTCTATACATCACTGCTTGGTATTTAAAGGACACTTGAAAATCAAACATCGCTGTGCCAAAATTGGGCTTTTTACATGCCCTTTTTATCTGATTTTTTTGACTCGTTTGCATCAGCTTCCTGTTTTTTGTGTTCACTGTAGATTGAATCAAAAGATCTTTTGCTCTGCTTTGGCTGATTGGTACTTCATATAAAGCGCACACTGATCTTTGCGTGGTTTGAAAAATGTATAATTATATTCATTGCAATTTTGTTTTTTTGTATTTTTTTATTGTTTGTTTGTATGTTGTCAAACTTTTGGAAATATGACCATTTTCTTCACAAAATCCTTTATAGAGAGTGTACAATTTGATTATGAACAATGTTGCATCTAAATACTTTCTCTCAGATTTTCTGCAATAGTGATTTAGTCAAAGGGAAACTTCCAATGTGATTTATAATTTTTTTCTTCTTGAGTGATTTTGTTAGAAGTATCATGCCTACCGCGCCTGTCATTTCCATCATACAATCCTGAGGATTCACTTTTATTTTCAAACGCTTTATTCAGTGGTCCATTACTTATAGAGAGTCTTTAAAAAAAACTTTTGGCAAATTTTCGTTAGAATATCATTTTTCAAAAAATAAAACCCTTTGCAATTATTCCATGCTTTGGCAGTCTCTTCGAAACCTTTGTCTTTATGGAGTTTTACTTTTAATATTTTGTCGAATAAAATCCCTTTTCGTGAATATAGTTCTAATTGTCAATAACTAGAACATAACTGAAACCTCTCTTCTTCACTAAATTTTTTAGAACAGCTAAATCTACATTTATTACAACCGACAGATTGCGGAAATTTAGCTGCCTTTGGTCCTTTTTTCATAATATACGGGTTGACCTAGATTTCTAGATTTTTTTATAATGTTGCGAACCCATTTTTTTATCTGCTTTATTCCAACAACTTTTTTCCTTACGATTTAGAGACCTATCTAGGCATTGACTCTAAAATACAATACAAAGCTTTAGAATTGTTGTTTACAACAAAATTTATTTACCTTCAATTTTCTTACTATTATTAGAACTGTCTTCATCGTTTGGATCGAAATTTTTATCGTCATCACTACATTTTAATTTTTTTAAAGTTTTTTCTTCTCCCAAATATTGGCTATTCAACGTTACAACTGATGGCACAATTATTTTAGGTTTTTTTGTTGTGATTCGCATTTTAAACAAATTCTAAAAGACGCTTGCCCCTACCATCTTGCATTTTTAAGCTCGTTTTATATAACTATAATTCAAATTCAGGAATATGTTTTATTGATGCGCACGCAAACTATAAATACCACCGAAATAATGAATCTAATCTTAAAATGAAATGTCAAATAAATCACTAAGTCCAACTGACGTATACGTTTATCATTTGTCACAGATCAAACAAAATCACTAAGTCAATTTAGTGACTTTTGCCTGACATAAAAAGGTTCTTATGTAACTTAATGATTTTCTCGTGCCAATAAAATAGCTATACATGCTTATATGGACTAAATGAGTTTTACCAGTTAAAAAATGCTCATTTTTAAAAATATTTGGTGTTATTAACTAAAAAATGATAAAAATGGACTTAATGACTTTTATTTGAACGCCGACGATATAATGTATAAAGTTTCCCATTTTGTCATAGTTAGGGGACAATAGTTTGCAAATTATTTATCATCACGAAAAGTGTTTGGCACTTTCCTATATCAATTTTGAAAGATTTATCATAAATAAATATTTTATTTTACATGTAATTTTTTTTTTCATTTATTGTGAGCGATTCAGCGGACACTTTAGCCAAATCAGTGGAAAATAGAAATCGATCTGACATTAAACCAAATCGATAAAAGAATGATTCGACCGTTCTTTAGAAAAATGCAAGAAGATAAAATTCTCTAAATTAACAGCGAACACCATGAATGGTAACAAAGCAAATTTAAATACCATCAACCAAGACCTAAATTTGAATAAATGTAAATTACTCATTATTTTCCTCTGGGTCCCACAAATCAAGTCTGAAATCCGTGAATGGTGCACATAAGTGGTATTGGTTAACAGGTCTTATGTCGACTGGAAATTTTTCACTATCACCCGAACTTACTGGCAAATCGCTCCCAACTTCCCATCTCCATCCTGGTTCTTTGCTCCTATAAAAATATCAATACATTTATTTCCCTGTAATATCTCAGCTCAGAAAAAAGATAACGTAAAACACAAATATAGGTACAATAAACATAGAACAGAAAAAATAAAAGTGCATGCACTGTAGTAGTCATACTCACACAAACATAAATTTATAACCTATAGGATCCATGGGAACTTTGTTTGTAAACAAGTTTCCAGTAACACTCAAGCTTGGATCTTCTCTCGCAGAAAAAATTGCCGATTCCAGTCTGGCTACTTGACACAGAAATACTTTTGGATCATCGTTGACAGTGAACTTTTTAGACCCCATTACCAAGGCGCGTTTTTTCCGTTGTTTTTTCTTTTGAGCTTCAGGTTCAGATGCGTTAAGACCTTCAGCATTTTCTTCAAATAATAAACACAATGTAGAAACGGATTAACAAGTCGTTTTAACATGTACTCGTATTCAAAGCACGAAATAAAATAATATGGGAGGATCTGAGGTCTCCTCTCTCAGTTTGGCAGGGCCAACTGTTTGAAGAATTTCCAGTCCGGCAGCATAACAGTCATAATCAGCTCCGGGACGAAGATCCCGTCTTAACATCCATCTATACGGCTCCATATTGACGAGATAGTCGCACCTGAGGTCATTGTATTATATTTGCAGAACCTAAGAAGCTGCCAACGACTCAAACGCGCAAGATATATACAGTTAAATCTTTGGTGCATCTTACAAAGGTCAACCAAATTGAAGACGTGAAGAGAAACCTACATCTGATCATCGAAATACAGTAGCGGACAAAAGTTTAGACATTTTTATTTTTTGTAGTTCATTGGAGTATGTCTTTTCAGGGATCTTTCGTATGCATAAAATTGTTGTTTATGACAAACAGAAATCTCCTATCTATTTGTTTATTGTACATACATTCCTTAATTTTTTTAATAGGCAAAAACAATTTTTTGCTCGGACAAAAGTTTACAAACTTTTTGTTTATCTTCAGTTATTGCAAAATTTTGCACAAGTTGTGAGAGAATTATTATCATACTATAAATATGGGTAAGGCTAAATGTATATTTCGGAATTTGAAACAAAAAATTGTCCAATTATGTGAAAGTGGTGAAAAACAAGTTCATATTTTAAAAAGTCTCAAAATTTGCAAAAGTGTCATCTCAAAGATTATATCTGCTTATCGCAGTGGTAATAAAAGTCTTGTAACAGCGAAAAGTACAGGACAACCACGAAAAATTTTCGCTGCAGTTGATAAAGTCATAAAAAAAATCTCACAAAAAGATCCACGTAAGACCGTTCAACAAATTAACCAAGAAATTTCGGAACAATTTCATATCCAGTTGAGTGAAAGGACTGTAAGACGTCGACTATTGGTTTATTCGGAAGGGTTGCTGTTAAAAAACTCCTTCTATCAAAGAAAAATATCAAGACCCGTCTTCGTTTTGCTTGGGACCACGTGAAGTGGACTTGTGAAAATTGGTGCACTGTCCTTTGAAGTGATGAGAACCAATTTAAAATATTTGGATTAGATGGGAGACACTATGTAAGACGACTAAAAAACAAAAGATACGACGTAAAGTACCAAGTACCAACGGTGAAACACGGAGGTGGCAGTGTTATGGTCTGGGGGTGTTTTAGTTGGTCTGGTACTGGACCAGTTGTTGAGGTCAAAGGAAGAATGGACAAATTCCAATATTGGGACATCTTGGAGAATCAAATATCGCCTTTTGCGGAATATGAAATACCTCTTCGTTGGAGATTCCAATAAGATAATGACTCCAAGCATACTTCGAAGCTTGTCAAAAATTGGTTATCAACAAAAAAGGTGGATTTAATTGACTGGCCGTCACAATCACCATATTTAAATCCTTTTGAGCACTTGTGGGAAATACTAGATCGTCGTATTCAATTGAAAAATATTCGAAATAGAGCTGAACTTCTTGATACCTTAATGGACGAGTGGAAAAACATTCCTGAAGAAATGTGTGCAAAACTTATAGATTCGATACCCAGAAGATGTCAAGCAGTAATTAATGCAAAAGGATATGGAACAAATATTAATTTTTACTTTTTTTCGTAACAGAATTCTTTTGTAAATAGAAATTTCTAAACTTTTGTCCGTTCCAAAAATAAACTATTCTTCTAACTATTTCTTTACACAGGGTTATTCACGCTATACGGCGCGGAATATTGCGGCTAAAATACGAGGCTTTCAAAAGTTTTCACTATTGGGCTATCTATTATGGGGGGATCTAATATTATGGCTACTTTTTAAAATTATTTTCATATTATACAGGGTGTCCCAAAAGCCCTAAAAGTATCAAAGTTGTGTTTTTTTAAATGGAACCCTCTGTATATTATTGCATTTTTGGGTTCTCCGATCAAAATAAGTGTCTGTTTTAATAAGGTTTATTATACCTAAAACTTAAGGTTTTTTAAATAATTTGAATTTTATCAAAATTTGACCTAATTTTCATGTTTTAAACATTTAAGAAGTATTTAAGTTATGCAAGTGTAATTTACAGTGTAGTGTAACAATAGATCATATTTTATATTCCAATCATGATAAACTTGCCATTTTATACAGGATGTGCAAAAATTAAAACTAATCAAATAAGAACTTTAAGTGGCTATAACTTTATTAATTTAAATACAACGCTATATTTTTTAACTTACCAGGATATATAATTTTTAATTACCTATCGAATGGTATTAGGGTGTTCGTAGCTAAGTCTTCGCGTTTTTATAGAATACGCTAAATAATTGTTCTTTGTGCCATTTGGTGTTATTTAGTTCAAAATTCCAATGTATAATATCTAGTTGCCTATGATATTTCAAAATGTCAGATAATTTATTTAATCTGTCAGTTTTTATACTGGGTCCATATTTAATTGAACCGTATTTTTTTGAAGGACCTTTAAATGGTGTGATGTTTCTAAATTTCCTTTTACACCAATTTCCAGTATTATTAGAAAAAGTCCCTTTAACTATTAGAACCACCATGTGGCTTCAATTGGATGGAGCTCCGCCTCATTATCATCGCGAGGTTCGGCAATTTTTAAATGCCAACTTTAAAAAAAGGTGGATTGGAAGAAATGGATTTCAAAATTGGCCCCCCAGATCCCCGGACTTAACTCCACTAGATTTCTTTTTGTGGGGATACATAAAAGGAATTGTCTACAATACGCCTCCGACAACTTCACAGGATATGAAAACACGTATAAGAGACGCGTTTGAAACTGTTACTCCGCAAATGCTTTCCAGAGTTAGTAGTGGTTTTAAAAAAAGAATTTTTAAGTGCCTAGAAATGGACGGTAGACATTTCGAACATCTATTATAAATATTTTTTTCTGTTTTATGTTATAGTTGATATGTGATTTAGATATGAGATGATAGATATGAGATTTAGAACTTTGAACTAAATAACACCAAACGGCGCAAAGAACAATTATTTAGCGTATTCTGTAAAAACGCGAAGACTTAGTTATGAACACCCTAATACCATTCAATAGGTAATTAAAAATTACATATCCTGGTAAGTTTAAAAATATAGCTTTGTATTTAAATTAATCAAGTTATAGTCACTTAAAGTTCTTATTTGATTAGTTTTAATTTTTGCACATCCTGTATAAAATGGCAAGTTTATCATAATTGGGATATAAAATATGATCTATTGTTACACTACACTGTAAATACACTTGCATAACTTAAATACTTCTTAAATGTTTAAAACATGAAAATTAGGTCAAATTTTGATAAAATTCAAATTATTTAAAAAACCTTAAGTTTTAGGTATAGTAAACCTTATTAAAACAGACACTTATTTTGATCAGAGAACCCAAAAATGCAATAATATACAGAGGGTTCCATTTAAAAAAACACAACTTTGATACTTTTAGGGCTTTTGGGACCCCCTTTATAATATGAAAATAATTTTAAAAACTAGCCATAATAGATCCCCATATAGCCCAAAAGTGAAAACTTTTGAAGGCATCGTATTTTAGCCACAATATTCCGCGCCGTATAGCGTGAATAACCCTGTATATTAAATTTAATAATTAAGTATATCAAACAATCAATCTTCTGAAAGGTTACCATTATATATCAAAGGTATCACAATCAATAACTTGCAACTTTTTTCAAATAATTAAAAATTTTTTAAGTTTCTAAACTTTTGTCCGCCACTGTAAGTGCTATCCATACACGAGGGTATCTGTAAGGTACTACAAATGTAGGGAAGCCTATATGGTTCGTTACATGTATGGTAGAGATTAACGGGGAAATAGTAACAAGCAAGGAATTTACGCAGTTCGTGGTGATTTTTCAAGAGAAGCTTAAGTTCTCAAACACCCATATAAACGCTAACGAACAAAATCTGTTACAGCCTTGCAGTTTCCATCACCAATATCCTGATGAAAAGGATCAATGACAGGTAATCTACAATGTAAGGAAATTGTTTGTGGCGTCATACAGTGATATTAGCACGCATGAAATTTAAGTACGTAATAAGTATCAATAATGTGATCGGTGATCATTCTGTAAATGTGTTAGCATTATTATTCCTCATCTACTAGAAAACCTGTTAATTAATCTTGTATTTATTAATGCCCAATATATTAATGTGAATTGTAAATACAGTAAACACTCGATACTATGAACATCGGATAACGTAAACCTCCGGATAACGTGAATCATCTTTCTATCACATTAACCACCGTATAACGTGAACAAATGATTTCCGTTACCGGGGGAACTACTTCTGGGGATTCCCTGGCAGTCGTGCTCAATACGGGGTTGCTCGACCCCAGGTCGTGCCCGGTATTTTCCCAGTTTTACTTTGTAGTTTACTGACAATCCCCTATTGTTTCATTTTTTGCATTGCAACATTTGCCTGTTGCTTTTGAACGGTTGTCGAAAGGTTTAGTGAATACGTGTTGTTATATGTAATGTCGCTGAAAAAACCAAAGTGTTTAACTCTCTATGAAAAATCTCTTGTAATTCAGGAGCTAAGTAAAGGTGCAAGTGTTTCAAATTTATCCAGAAAATACAATATAGCTAAATCTACGATTTGCAAAATAAAGCAAAGAAAAGAAACCATTTTAAGAGTAATAACACATACATATGTTGGATCAAGTAAAAGAAAAACACTTAAAGGGTCTGGATTACCACAAATGGAAAAACAGCTATACAAATGGTTTCTAAATCAACGAAATAAAAATTTAGTTGTAAGCGGAGAAATGATAAAGCAAAAAGCCAAATCCATACATTCTGAAATAAAGGAAACTGATAAGGAATTTACGGCTAGTGAGGGATGGCTACAGAGGTTTAAAAAAAGATTTGGAATTCGATTTTTAAAAATTTCCGGGGAAAAACTTTCTTCCCAAGCGGAACTTATTGACCCTTTTAAAAAGCAGTTAAAAAATAAAATGTAGAAACTTGGAATTACATTAGATCAACTTTATAATGCTGACGAAACGGGCTTATACTGGAAACTTCTACCGGACAAAACATTGAAAGACTGAAAAACAATGAATAACAACGAATAACAACAGTTTGCACAAATGCTACTGGAAGACATAAAGTAAAACCATTAGTTATCGGTAAGGCTGCCAATCCAAGGTCATTTAAAAACTTTACTTGCCCTCTTGATTATGAACACTCCAAGACAGCGTGGATGACTGCTGTGTGTGGATTTTTAAAAAATGGTTCCATCATTCCTTTGTACCTCAGGTAAATTTTGTTGTGTATTTTTCTTGAAATCGTAGCATAAATTTACGTATTTCTTTACAGGTTACACGTTTTTTGTCAAATAAAGGGCTCCCGATAAAAGCCTTACTTCTGCTAGATAACGCGCCATCTCATTCAAACGAAGAAGAATTAAAGAGCGAAGATGGACAGATAATAACAATGCTTCTTCCACCTAACGTTACGCCGCTTATCCAACCTATGAATCAAAATGTTATTAGGCTTACAAAATTATATTACAGGAATAGCCTTCTTGCCGATGTTATAGCAAGTAATTCAAACATAACTGATACATTGAAAAACTTGACTATTAAGGAAGCTGTTGTCAACTTAACGGCTGCATGGAATCGACTCGATTCACAAATTATTGCAAAATGTTGGAGAAATATTTTAGAGAACACTGAAATGTCCAAGGATGACGATGATGAATTACCTCTTTCTGTTTTAAAACGTCGATGGGACGATGATAAGGCAGGCTTAATCTCCAAATCCTGTGATCTTCTAAACCCACTAGCACCACAAGTAAGGGATTTATCTTTACAATTTAAATCTGTTATTACATATGTAATTTATGTATATTTGTAGGCCACATTCAAGGAAACTGATGTATTGGAATGGAATGATGCTGACAAAGAATGTGAAGTTCATGTAGTCGAGAATTTTCAAGAAATGTCAAATAAAGTGTCACTGGACAGCGCTACAACTGCATTAAATACTGCAATCCAGTGGGCAGAATATGGTGGTGTGGACTTCACAGACCTCATAGTTTTAAAAAGACTAAGAGAAACAGCCTTTGTGCAAAAAATTACAAATTTTAAGAAGCAAACTAAAATTTCAGACTTTTTTGTCACCCAATAATCTGTTTTCCACTCTATTTAGATTAACCTCCGATTACATAAATAAATCGCTAACGTGAACGTGCGTTGTTTTATTTTGTTCACGGTATCGAGTGTCTACTGTATTTACATGTAAATGAATGAGTATAATGGAATCGGTGTGGTAAATGATATTTAATTATTTTTTAAATTAACTAATCAGTAGCAAATATTGGTAACTAAAATTTGGTATAATAGGGAAAATTTTCACGTAAATACCTTTTTTTATGAAAAATTCTCGCTACAAACTTACCGTCTTCGACATCTTGAGGTCTTGCAAAATTTCTGGCTAAATTTCCTGCTAGTTTCAGACCTTCAGAATATAAATCGTCAACGCGTAAACCATAAACTCTTGCTGCTATTTCTAAAGAATTCCCTGCTACTTTCAATACGTCCGGTTGGTTTTTGGTTATTATCTGTTTTAACACATCGATGACGCGTAAACTCCAGGCGTTTTTAACATTTATTTTCTAAAAAAGATCATCATCAACTTATTTTTTTAACATGTGCCTATCTTTGTTATTGCATTTTTTGCCATTGATCTTTTGAATTAAATTTTCCACAGTGAAAATTAAGCCTGTTCACTTCTTTTCTAAAAAAATATTTAATAATATAAATACTAACAAATTGGAAAAACGTTAAGTACTGGATACCACACAATTTTGAGATGGGTGCTTATTTTTTAGTTTATTTTATTCATATTTAAAAATATACTAACTTCGATATTAGTCATCATATAGTTTCAAATAAAAACCTATTAAACTAAAAAATAAAATATCCTTATTAGTTCGTTACATCAAGTTTAACACAATGATGATAAGAAAATTTCCGTTGAGAAAGTGATTTGCTATCGATCTGGGCAGAAATACCTATCTATGGCGTCCTATGTAAAGAAACAGCATATTCTGAAATGAGTCAATAACGCGATGTTAAATTGCTTACCTGTTGTTAACATTTTAAACAGCTAAAAAATATTACAAGTTTGCTAATTTAATTCATATTCTGTTTTCAATAATAAAAAAATTAGTATTGGTGATCGCTTAATTTAGAATAACTCATGATCAGATTATGATTATGATTTCACTATTTTATTTATGGAATGAAGCAAAACCATTTCATTATTGCAACTCGGAACACCCTTATAAACTATAAACTATTTACAATGTTTTTTTTTTGATACATTATATCTACTTACGTTTTCCGTATGTAATCGGTAGAATGTTTGTAACTGTGTTTTTAATTCTTCTTCGCTCAAAGCTATGATAGAATCATTCATAACTGACGAACTGGGTTCAGGGGGTGGTAATGCTTGTATTGACTTTCGGATGGCCACTGATCGTCTTCTTTCTGCACGCTCCACATCATCATTTGACTAGGAATCAAATATGTTACTAAACTTTTAGTCACATATGACAATGGACTGGATTATCCAATTTTATTTTTGAGTATTTGCCTCATTAGACTAACAATTAATCAAATTTTGAGAAAATTTTAAATCTAATCAATAATAACAGTCGTACACCAATTAAATCATTTCATCTGCTTTTGCTTAAAAAAGAGCGACAAAATGACAACTAGCTCTCAGGCCTCTCCCATATTGTTAGATTTTCCGCAGCATCATTAGAAAAGCATTTCTTGTGCGGTGTCAATGTGAATTTCAAAGTCAAAATTGAAAAAAGTTTTTAAAAATGAAGTAATTAATGTTAAAGTCAATTGTTGTCGAAAATTTAGTGTAGAACATTATTGATAAAAACAAGTGTTTAAGGCATTCATATAAGATGCATGATTCACTTTACTCTTTCTGCAAACTCTTATGTTCGCGCATGTCTTAAAACCTAGTACAGAACTAACACTTACACCCTAAATACCTAGCAATATCATGTTTCCAGGACATCTTAATTTTCTGCTAACATCTATTTTGACAGCAGCTGGTATGTAGGTAAAAATCCAAAATGAACTTTAGAAACTTAGTAAAACTCACTCACCTCATCTAAAACATTCCTTTGGGCATGTCCTCGCCTTAATGGAGTGATTAAAGTCATTTCAGAAATAAGATTGTTTCTCTTAGTCTTTAACTTCAATGGAACCATTGGACTGGATGTCTCCATTGCCAGATTTTTTCTTTCTTAATTTTAGAATCGGTTGGCAAATTGCTGCAATCAATATAATAATGAGATACAATATAATATGGTCCTGCGGGAAACGGGAACTATATGAATCAAATATTGTTCAGATGGCGGCAATTCTGGTTATACTAGAAGCAGACGTCAACTTTGATATTTTAAATTGTTGAACCTGTTTATTATTGAATTTTTGCATCGGGTTCGAGATTCTAGGAATATTTCGTGTAATATACATATACTAAACCCTACTTCAATATTTATCTATTTTTTAAGTAGTGGTATTTGAAATCGGAAATAAGACCCTTTTGTATTTTTCACTCCTCTATCTTTCAAGTGATCAAAATTAGGTCGAAACAGATTTCTCATTTTTTCCAAGACAATCTAAATATAGAGTTTGAAAAAGCCAAAAAATTGAAAAATCTTCTGCAAACATGTCACATTAAGAATAGGTCATTAGACAGATCTTGAAAATAAAATTAAGATTAAGGATATAGAGTATATTCCGCTCTAACTTTAATGGTTTGGAAGTTACAACTGTGGAAATTGCAATGTTTTTTATCATAATTTCTATGCGATCATTGCAAACCATTTGGTATTGGCACAATTCAGCGTATCAAATTGAATCTTGTACACATTAAAATTTTCTAATGTGCCTAATTGTTTTTTATTAGTTAAATAATTTTTTAATTTTTAATTTTTCTGTGTATATTTCGGGAACAACGGCCAAGAATGGAAAAGTTTTTAAATGGAAAAATGCGTGGGAATATGCAGGCTGTCTCATAAAAAACAAGTGAAGTTATAACTCAGTTATTTATGAACGGATTTTGATTAACTAAAAATCGAATAAAATTATATTGTTGAGACTACTAAATAACGTCAAAGTTGATTTTTCTAAACTCAACTTCTTCTGGTTCAGGAGTCAACTTCAGAATTTAAAATAGAACACTATATTTTTTTTACACTTTTTGATACCAAGTATTTTTCTAAATTTAGTTAGTGATGTATGACAAGTTAACATTAAAACAATTTTTATCTAAAAAAAATTCAAAAATCTTATTTTTTTGAGTACTAATACATTGTCTTAAATATTACAAGTAGGATTTTTCTTCTGTATGTAACAACGTCTTTCTTTGTAATTTTCATAAAATATTATTTCTACATAATATTATAGATATTGCTCAAATTGACTAGCAGCATGTACAGATACGATAATTGATATTTTCTGATTACATAATACATAGTATTTATGATAGCATTTGATGCAATTTCCTGGGAAGCATTTATAATTCTTTGTCTTAAAATATCAATTTTTTCTTTCTGGGTAACATTAACTTTATCATTAACGTAGCCCCATAGCCAAAAATTCACTGGAGGAAGGACCGAAGAACCATTCGGCGATTTTATATTGTTCCTTTTTGCTGTTGTGCAAAAAATGAACGCCACTTGTCTATGGCGCTAGGCATCTTTGCACAAGATAATACAATGGAATAAGATAAGATAAAATGCAGATGACCACAGGATAACACAGATAGCCCAATGACTGTCTGTATAATTCATATTGTTCAAATTTTTAATTTTTTTTCAGTTAAAAATTGTTTTAATTTTAACTTGCCATACATCATGAAATTCAAAATTAAATAATGTAAAAGAAATAAGGAGTTCTATTTAAAATCCTGAAGTAGATTCTTAAAGCAGAAGTTCAGTTTAAAAAAATTGACTTTAACGTTATTTAGTAGCCTGAACAAAATAATTTTATTTGTTTTTTAGTTCGTCAAAATCCGTTCATAAATAACTACAGTACAACTTCACCTGTTTTTTAAGAGACAGTCGTTATTTTATGAAAAAAAAATTAAATATCTTTATTTTTGGTAGGCAAACTCACACATTAATATAAAACAAAAACAGAAATTTCAACAAATTTGAATTAGTATTTGGTTGACAATCCCTTATTACAAATTACATCTTCTAAACGGCGTGGTATAGATTCAACCAACTTTTGATAAAATCCAGATGTAATTTTTGCTCACTTTTCCAAAAGAGCCAGTTTGAATTGGATAATGTTAGAAATTTTACGATTCCTAATAGCAACTTTTAAGTGTTACCATAAATGCTTAATCACATTGGGGTCAGGACTTTGTGGAGGTGTTTCCATAACTTTCAGGCAGTTATGTAACTGTTTAATTTTAGGGATCTTATGTTTGGGATCATTATCTTGGCTAAAAGTAAAACGATCCTATATTTCTAATTTCTCAGCACTTTGCTTAAGATTTTGTTTTAAGGTGTCAAGGTAAACATTTTGATTCATAATCAATAAAATACAGGTCGCCAGTGCCTTTGGCGAACATGCAACCCCATACCATTAAGCAGCTGCCACAGTGTTTTACAGTTGTTTGCAAATTTCTGGGTTTTAATGTTTCATTGGATTTTCTCCAAATCCTAGTTACTCTATCAGAACCAAAAATGTTGAATTTGCTTTCGTCCGTGCATATCACCTTGTTCCAAAATGAAACACCTTTGTTTCTGTGTTTTTGTGCAAATCGAAAACATTTAATTTAGTTTGCCTTGCTTATGTATGGCTTTTTTCTGTTGCTTTACCATGAAAGTTGTTTTTATGCAATAAATTTTCAATTGTTTGGGGATGAGCTTTTTTCTTGGACTCAATTTCCATGAATTTTGCCAATTTAGGAGTAGACAATTTTGCATTTTTTGTAATTTTATTTAGAATCTAATGTACATCTTACCTATTAAAAATACTTCTTAAGATTTCTCCACTTCATTTTCCTGATTTCCCAGTATGATGTTTCAAGTTGCTACTAAATTTGTTAGCCTCTCTGACATTTAATTATTATAAGGGTATTAATTATTACATTTGTAACTTGATTAAAATTTCATTGGATTGTAATAAAGTAAATTTGGAGCTACATAATGAATTCAAGATATATTTGTTAGCTAGGAATCTACGAAATACAAGTTGCTGTTTGACTGTTAAAAAAACTATAAAAACTAATGTTTTGCCAACAAGTATTTTATCACAAGAAATTGTAATAGAAACCTATCGTCCTTTATCATTCTTCACGCAATATATACAGAAAAATTTAAATAAGTCTTCAACTAAGAGAAAAGAATTAAGTATTAGAAATTTTTAAGACGTAAAAGTTTCAATTTAATATACTGTATATACATTTTTATTTGTATTTGTATATATATTTTACCAATTTTATTTTAAAATTCCTTAATAATTTTTTGTGTTTTTGTAGTATCAATACAAAAATTTGTACACTAAAATTTTGTAAGATGTCAAGTAAGAATTTTGATCTAATTTTTATGTAACTCTTAGAGGGCGCTAGTTACGACTCACTGCTTCAGTATAGTCATATTTTTGCATAAATGCAACTAAAATCAAATTCTATTTCACATAATGAAAAAACGTTTATTTTGACTCAAAAAAGGTATTCTTGTTTAATCCCGATATCTCTCTTCGTTTACGAGATTTTTACCCATTTCGTGTCGTACCATTTCAAATCCTCAAAAACGATGGTGGCTGCAAGTGCGTCAATATTTCAACAATATTTTTCCATATCGATGGATCGATCGTAGAAATGAATTTCCATGGCCCGCGAGAAGTCCAAACCTAAAGGTCAAATACCATATCTTTATTTAAAAATATAAATAAGACATTTATTAACTTGATTTTATTAATTTTCAAATAAATCTTTTACCGCATTAAAAACAAATAAAAAATAATTCTTATTTAAGCAGCTGTTCAAAATGAGCTCTTTCCACCTCAATATACTTTACTATTCTTTTTCTCAAAGATCTGAATACTTTTTTATTTGAAATGGTACAACACGGACTAGCTTATGGGTAAAAATCTCGTAAACGAAGAGAGATATCAGGATTAAATAAAAATATCTTTTTTGAGTAAAAATAAACGTTCTTTCATTATGTGAAATAGAATTTGATTTTAGTTGCATTCATACAAAAATATGACCAAATTTATTGAAGCAGTGAGTCGTAACTAGCACCCTATAGGAGTTACATAAACATTAGATCAAAATTCTTACTTGACATCTTACAAAACTTTAGTATACAAATTTTTGTATTGATACTACAAAAACACAAAAAGTTATTAAGGAATTTTAAAATAAAATTTCAACCTTTAAAACCTGTAATTCTGAAACACATAACATTTATATAAAGAATATTGGGTCCAATCGTCATATTTTGGTATCCCGTATCTCAGGTTTCGTCATGTCCCATTCCCAATGAATCACCCTGTATAATGTTAAGAAAAAATACAAGCATAATTTTCTTTACTCTAAATAAGTAACATCAAGTAAACATCTTAAAAACTTAAACTTTGCAAACTAGAAAAATACTTAAAAATATAATTTGGAAAAATGCTAAATACTCTAGGTTAACATTATGTGCTAAGTACCAAAATAGCACTTCCTTAAATGCTATACTATTAATTTTTTGTAGAAGTCTTTATGCTTCTGCTGTTCCAAAAAGGAAATCATAGCGTCTAAGGGTTTCTTTTTGTTAGCGGCTATGTGACTTTTGTAAGGCAGTTTTTCAAGTATTATTTTATTAAGATCTTCCACGGATACGCCTTTTTTCAAAATATGAATCTTTTTCAAGTTACCAATATTTGAATAACTGTTTTTATAAAACAAAAACTCTCGATATCTAGCATCTATTCAAATATGCATTGTCTTGCTTATCTGAACTGATTTAAAATTTAAAACCGAATCGACGGCCTTTTGAATATTAAAGAATCTTCGCATGCCGACTGCTTGAAATTTTTCGGTATGTGTACTGCTCTCTATAATATAACGCCAATCTTCAGGCACTATGGGTATGCAATGTTTCTTTCGTTTTTCTATCAACGCAAAATCAAGATCGCATTGAAGAAAAGTGTGTCCACTAACTAGAAATTTGTAATCAATAGATTCGTATAACGCAATGGCAACTAAGAATACATAAATGAAAACAATCATGCGATTTTTATTTTGCGAAGCGCAGTTGTCACTCCATATGGTAATATTCTTGTTGCTGCTTGGATTAAAGTTATTTAAAAAATGCAGTAAGCATGAAAATACTTCATTGCCCCCTCTTCCGGCTAATCCTTCGTGCCATAAGCACATGTAAAACATACCTACATCTGGCAAGTTTATACACAAATTGTAACAACTCAGTTAGCTCATATAAAACATTCCGAGCTTGAATCTCACAATGTAATTTGTCACAAACCCTGCGTGTATCGCTACGAAGATGTCTGAATGACAAACTAGGGAAATCTATTAGAAACACTTTTCTATAAAATTTCTATATAACTCCGTTGGTCGGAAATTTATCCAAAAAAGCTTTATGCAAGCGACTGATGTTTAAGTCGGGACTCAAATACTCTTTTTTAGTCTTTTGCCAGGGATAATGCGAAATGTGACGTGGAATACTATTGTATTATAATTATACGATCTTGAACCATTCTATGATCCTCGGAAGTGAATTTTTCTGGTACTGAACGTCTCCTTCTTTCGACAAAGATAGTTTCACCTATTTTTTTTTATTAGCGTAACCATATATCTTCTTGTAAGTCCAAAAGTATGCATAAAGGTAAACTTACAAACGTTGATGACTTCCCCTGTTCCATTGGTTAGAGTGTAGAAAATTATTACTTGTCGTTTACTCTCACAAGATTCATTATATTCGCCGTGTCTTTTTATGTTTCCAACATGCAAAAGCTTTAAAAGATATGTTCCTTGAGTTGTTTTGTTAGAAGAATAATAATGCTTAAATAATGTTTTCCTTGTTTCACGACTGATCTCTTTGCATTGAAGTTTATATTTACAAGAAATTTAAATGAAAAATGACAGTTTATTCAATAAATTACAAAATCGAATGTAATAATTTTACTTTATTACTTGGTTATTGTTTGGTTGGAACAGTTTTTTTACTTCGATTAATATAAGCCTATTCTGTTATTTTCGCTTGTCTTTGTTCGGAAACAAACGAACCTGTACCACTTTTGCATCTTTCTGCTTGTTCCATTTGTTATAAAATATTGAAAACGTGCACAAATCAACATGATTGAACGCGATAAATATCAACAAAGAAAAGAAAACACCATGAAAGCACTAGATGACACTTAACACTGTAAGATTAACGCGTACAGTTACACTTCACGCTCTCTGTAAATAAAATTTCACACGAATCCCGAGGTGTTGGCAGTTAGCGCATTTCACAGGATATTGCTGATGGTACATAGATCATTTTAAAAGGAAAATAACGATTTGCTCGAAATTGGAACTTTTAATATTTCCATTCTTCAATTAGAAGGGAGAACCAAAATTATGTGCTTACTAACCTACCTCTGTCTATCCTCTAACCCCCAGCCATCACAACTTTGTAATTTTAAATAGCAACCCCACATTTGTAATAGCCTATTTTAAAGCCCTTTAAGAATGCTTTACAATTGTATTAACTAACATCACATTTGTTTAAGCAGTGGAATTATTAAAAAAGAAGGAATAGAATGTTTGCATTTACCTTTTATTTAATTAAGTGTTCAAAATAGTTTTCGTTATTTTCCAGACAATAATAAAGCCTGTTTTTAAATTCCTGAGGAACGTTATATTATATTTAAAAAAAAATCCAGTAGCGTTAGGTGTGGAGACCTTAGTGGCCACTCTACTATAACGTCTCGTCTACGAATCCATTTATTTGAATAATAGTCATCTAACCATTGCCTAACTGGAGCCACATAATGAAGAGGTCGCGTTGAAAGTGTAGCAAATTCTCGTTTAAAGACATATTTTCTTTATTTAATTTAATTAAAAGTTCAATGGCATTTTCAACCATATCAGCATAAACCGTACCATTTAGTTTCCCTCTATAAACGACGGACCAATAATAGTATCCCTCAATGTGCCAGCCAAAACATTAAATTTTTCAAGGTACTAGGCATGATCTCTAAATATGTGCGGGTTCTGCTCACTTCAATAATGACAGTTTTGCTTATTAACATGCACGTTTAAATAAAAAGAACATTCATCACTAAAACAAATGTTTTTCACAAGTCAAGGTTTAGTAACAATTCTCAGAGTCACTATTTCACAAAATTCAATTCTCCTGCCTGAATCACCCTCACAAAGTTCTTGAACGATTTGCATTTTATAAGGATGAATCTTATTCAATTTTAATACCCTCCTAATCGTTTCGCGTGAAATTCCCATTGCCGTAGCTGCCTGATGTATCGCTAAAATAGAGTTCATCCCAAATTGACTGAGAACTTCCACTAGAACGGCTTTGTTAAGAACTGTTGGTTCATTCCTTTTCTTATTAACAACAGAACCTATTTCTTGAAATTTAGTGCTAGCTGTTGAATGTACTTACGGCTAACATTTCTGCCCTTATATTTGTCATTGATCGCAGCAACTGCTCTGAGGAAACAATGATTCTCAGAACCATAAATGAGTATCATTTCTACATGTTCAGCAACATTGTACACCATTGTGGAAAAAATAAAATGGAATAAATGCTTTAATCATACTGATGCTCAAAGTTTCAAAGATTATTTAATAATATTAGTCAAAATCTTTTTTACTGATTTCAGTACAAAAATGAAGTGAAATAAATTAAGGTCTGAAAGCAGAATTTTAAATAAAAAAAAGTTTACTAATTTTACTTTCTAAATTCTTCAAAACCTCTAAGTAAACAATAGAAGTACTATTTTAAATATTAGTAGGTGCTTCAATATGATTCTGAAAATTTATATTCTATTCCTTATTTATTTAATATAATAATTCAATAACTGCTTGAACAAATGAGATGTTAATTAATATAATTGTAAAGTATTTTTTAAAGAGCTTTAAAATAAGCCATTTCAAATGAGGAGTTGTCATTTAAAATTACCAAATTGGGGTGGTTGGAGGTTAGAGGGTAGACACGAATTGGTTAGTAAGTACATAATTTCGGTTCCCCCTATTAATGATAGAAATAGTTTCGAGAACTTTTTCAATCTTTTTTCATTCCTGAGATATAATCATTGCAAGTTTTTAAAATGTCACCCTGTATATTTGTCTGATTTTTTGGCCATTATTACTCAAACTATTATTCCAAAACAGATATTGCACACTCTGCACAGAGTGAAAAAAATTATCACTTTGTCTAAGTAGTATATAGCATTATATTGTAAGCCCAAACTGTAATATCTGGGTATATGTCAAATTCAATTAAGCTTAAAAATCGCTATCTGCACCATTTCTAGAGACACTTCTAGAACAAAGAACTGAGCCATCATATGAAGTAGGATGTGGACAATAATATTATTTCCCATAAATGAACATATGTAAGTAGTGAAACCCATACTTTAGGGAAGTTTCATGGCAATTCTTTAATATGTTAAAAAAAGATAAAACCTAACTAGATAGTTAGTAAAGTCACTTAGTAACTTGTAAGAATGCAAGTCGAAGGTAAGGATCTTTGTCTGGACATTTACCCTTCAAACTTTAGTTGTCAGTTAAAGAAATTCAGGAAGAAATAAAAGATATAAAGACTTGACTACATAAAAGCAACTAATGGAGCAACATAGCATTGATTTTGTTCCAATATATTTCTTGTATTTAAAATGTGGTTCTACTATGCAGAGACTTGTTATTAATTTTGGAAATACGTATCTATATAAATCAGAACTTCTGCAAACATATGAGGCAATGTAGGAACCCTTTGTAGCTTGTGTGGAGGGGTCTTCAGACCAATAAGCATACTTAAAGCTTTGCTTTCCATCCCAACAACATCGTAGAATACCTCAATAAACGTTAAATGCTTACCTGATTTCCTAATTTTTCTGATACAAATCAGAGTAAGGAATAAATACCAATTTACAATATATTTAACGTTTTTGTAACAGAACAAACACGTCACACTAAACAAAACAAATTTAAATTTGAAATTTCTAATTGAATGACAGTTGAGGTTATTCGATAAAACGAACTTGGCAAAGTTCGATCGACGTTATGAGTATTCAAGACTAGCAAGGCGTTACTTCAGTTAACGTTGTATGACGACAACTGAGAGATTCCAGATGTCAGGTGATAACGCTACACATTTATACTAGATTTTTCCAAATGAAATATGTATATCTAATTTAATCAAGAATATGTTTTACTAATTTTTTAATTATCATAAGTGTACATCTGTTTATCCGAGAAAGAAGTAATTATTTGGATTAATACAAAAATGATCGATTCAGTCCGTATTTTGATCGCTTTGTTGAAACCACGTGATCAATTTTCCCTTGATCTAATCGTAATCGTCGAGGAACACCTCGGCGGATGAAAACCGTTTTTGTAACCTGTTAATAGCGGCTACGTTAATATACATATAAGTTAATCACAGTATCGAAAAAACTAAGTTTGTGAAAATCTATTATTGTATGAAAGTTTTCCATTTTGTGTATAGTTCTGATTCTATGGGAAATTCTACAGAACCAACGATTGGTCAACAAATTTCATTTTCATTCTTACATGTCCGAGTCCCTGGAAGTTCGATGGGGCATCAATATTAACACTCCTAGCACTCTAATGTCAAATGTCAAGCAGACAGTTAGTCAACTCGAAGTCAAACCTCAAATAAATTATGAAAAATTTTTGAAGTTTACTGTTTGTTTGTTCTAAAGTGTAAAAAAATTATCCCACAATGATCATTTCTGATGAAACAACGTTGCCTACAGATGAGGAATTGACCAAGAAGTCAGTATATGTGGTCCTGCATTGAAAGCTGGAACTTTTCATTTGGGCAAAGCTTGTGAACATCAGAATAATGTAAGGTTTAAAATCTTATATAGTCGAAATCATGTAACAACTTTTTTAGGAGTTCGTTTTGTGTCATTGAGAACTAAATGATCCACGGAAATGTATGTATGAAGGAAAGTCTGTTACCAGTTGCACATTGAATTTTTTTTGACAAATAAAAAGATCCTGTGCAGATGAGTTTACACAATATTCTAATTGCTTTAACAAGTCAAACCCAGACCACAAGTTCATTTGGTAAGGATATATCCATTATATTATTTACCAATATGTAGGAGCAAATCTGAGGCATGTGGGGCTTTAACTTAACTTCTTCTGTGTCTTTTTTGTTATCATGTTATTTGTCTAATTCTGCTAGGTGGAATGTTTCCTTTTTAAGTCTTGGCCAGTCTGAGCACTGCACTAAATTACACAGGTACACAACCAAAAAATTACCTCCGATTTTTTTACTGATTTTTATAGATTTTAGGGTGCTGAATCTGGGAAAAATACCCTAAAAATTTTATCATGTCACATTTTTTGGCCAAATTAGATCTCTCATTAATTCAAGGCAGATTTTTTTATGTAGCTATTGGGTTATGAGGATAAAAAGAAAACACACTAATTACTAATGATTTTCTATTTTCTGATATGCGCGGTCTGATAGATTTTAAAAGAGAGTCTTATTATATCAAGACATAGAAAAATAATGAATTTATCAAGCATCGCTCCAGACACCCATACATTGAACCTGTGTGTTTATATATGTATACAGGGTGGTCCAATTGCTATGAGCCACTATTGCTATCTTCTAAACCATGGACATTACAAGTTTGGTTAAATTAGACAAAAGTTGTCAAATTTGATGACAAGTTAAGATCTCGAGACACTGTTGACAAAATTTGTTCAGTTTCAGAAATATTGGAAAAAAATATAATTTTGCCAAAAACATTTTTTGTAAATAAACCGAAAACTAAGGGTTTTAGAAAAAAGTTTTTCTCAACATTTTATTGTTTTTTAAGATTCTACACTCTAATGATAAATTTTAAAAAATAGCAGGTAGTTTCTGAGGTATCGACACTAACTTCAATTTTTTAAATGCGGACCTGGATTTTTCTTTTATTATTTTAAATGCATATTTTATCCTAATTTCACTGATGTATTACATGTTTACATTTGCCGACGTTTCGTTAGAAAAATTCATCACAAAAAATTAAAAATTAAAAATTAAATTTAAAAAATAAAAATTAAAAATTAAAATTTATCATTAGTGTGTAGAACCTTAAAAAACAATAAAATGTTATGAGAAAAACTTTTTTGTAGAACCCTTAGTTTTCGGTTTATTTACAAAAAATGTTTTTGGCAAAATTCTATTTTTTTCCAATATTTCCGAAACCGAACAAATTTTGGCAACAGTGTCTCGAGATCTTAACTTGTCATCAAATTTGACAACTTTTGTCTAATTTAACCGAACTTGTAATGTCCATGGTTTAGAAGATAGCAATAGTGGCCCATAGCAATTGGACCACCCTGTATAATCCTGGAGGGACTAGACCAAACATATCTATCGAAAAATAATTTATGTGTCTGATGAAAGTGATACTTCCATAAATTTTGCCTTATGAAAGAAAGCATTATCCAACACTCCCCCTCAAAATTTATATCCCAATAAACTTAAGACACACTAACTTACGAACTCGCATAATCCTGGGAAGAATACAAAAATGATCCAACATTTGTTGCTAAGGATTAGGGAAACCCAGAAAAACCTAATCAAATCATTTAATTGACTTTAAATAGCCAGTATCAACTATATAACTATGTTACTATAAAAATATCAGCAAAACATAAAAAAATTTCAAATAATCGACACTTAGACTGTTTATTCAACACCCATGGAGTCCCTTAGCTTCATGAATTTAGGTGATGGCAACGATTTTGTCAACAAATCTGCTACTTGATTGTCTGTGGAAATATATATTAATTTTATTATCTTCCTTTCAACTTGTTCTCTAGTAAAGTGATACTTAATATCTATGTATATGTTTAGACCTTTTGTGACTTGTTGGATTATTTGCTATACTTATACAACTAAGATTGTCCTCATAAATTATAATTGGTTCTGTAATATCTAGCTTAATAGAAATTGAAAAGGATTTTAGCCACAGAGCTTCTCTCACGGCTTCAAATAGTACCATGTATTCGGTCTTAGTAGATGATGTTGCTACTGAATTTTGCCTTTTTGTATTCCAATAAATTACATTGGTTTCAAATAATTTAAATATAGTATATCCAGTAGTACTTCTTCTGTCATCTAAACTGCCTTCCCAATCTGAGTCGGCAATAACCAGATAAGATATGTTTATATTCACCTTGTTTATAAGTAAGTTTAACATCGAGTGTCTCTTTAATACACTGACTTTCAAAAAAACCGCAACACCAAGAAGAACGCATTGTATGTATTTGAAATTTTGGTATGATTTTAGGCTTGTAAAGAGAAAAAAATGATAAAAATTTCAAGTTCGTATTTTAATGCGATATGAAGTTTTTCTTTACTTTTTTATCTGTGACGATCGTTCTTTTTGCAAATTTTTTTACAGGCAGATAGCGATAAAGGTATTATTGTTAGTACTATATTAAATGTGTGGTAGTGCAAAATGCCTCGTGTACGCCAAAATGCAGTTTATCGGCAGTTAACTCCCTTTGAAAGGGGAAGAATTGTTGGTATGCATGAGGTAGGTTTACCTTTCCGCGAAATTGCACGTAGATTGGATCGAAACGCATCAACAGTGCTAAGAGCTTGGAGAGATTGGTCTAACGAAGGGTCAGTAAATCGTCATCGTGGTAGTGGCCGTCCAAGAATAACGAACCAACGCGAAGACCGGCGACTTCGTCGTTCAGCGACAGTCGCCCCGTTTGAAACAATTCCGTCTCTTGGTGCTAACTGGGTAGCCACCCTAAATCGAAGGGTCTCCCTTAGTACGATGTATCGCAGAATTCGAAGTTTTGGACTAAATTCATATCATCCTATGCGTCGGCTTCCATTATCACGAAACCACAGGGTGGCCCGACTGGAGTGGTGTCGTCTGAGAGTGCAATGGGGGAATGTGTGGAGAAGAATCGTGTTCAGTGATGAGAGCCGATTTTGTTTATGGCGATCTGATGGACGGTTACGTGTTATAAGGCGCAGAGGAGAGCGATTAAATTTGGACTTTTTGGAAAGGCGTCATTCTGGTTTAACACCAGGTGTCATGGTTTGGGGTGCCATCCAGTATGGTAGTCGGTCTCCTCTTGTTTTCATTTATGATAGATTAAATGCTTAGAGGTACATTAATAGTGTCTTAGAACCAGTTCTTGTGCCATACATGCACAACCATCCTGGAAGCACATTTCAACAGGATAATGCGCGACCACATGTAGCCAACGATACTTTGAGGTATTTGGAAGCTGAAAATTTGGATACTTTGCCTTGGCCAGCTCGGTCTCCAGATTTGTCCCCAATAGAGCATGTACGGAATATAATGGGTCGGAGACTTCAACGTTTAGTTCGCCCTCCAGAGACCATAGATGAACTCCGCGAGCAGGTGCAGATTGCCTGAGATACAATACCACAGGAAGATATTGACAATTTAATTTTAAGCATGCCACGTCGCTTACAGGAATGTATTAATTTAAGAGGAGATACCACCCATTATTAAATTATTATTAAATTTTTTCACTTATTCACAATAATTTTCTTTTGATATTTTGATCGTTTTTATCTATTACCCAACCCAACGTCATGCCAGAATTTCAAACGTGTACGATGTGTTCTTCTTGGTGTTGCGGTTTTTTTGAAAGTCAGTGTGTATTTAAGTACCCTTTTTAGATTAATCCACAGCTCTTTATTATTTTTATTAACATATCTATTTAAAAAATTTACAGCTGTACTTAAATCAGGTCTAGTACATACCATAATATACATTAAACAACCAACTAAGTTTCTGCAGGGACTATCATATTTGTCATTGGAATTGAGAGCTTCATAGTTTAAGTTAACTTGAAGAGGGGTACTGACAGGTTTACAGTAATACATGTTAAACTTATTTAAAACGCTTTTAAGGTAAGAAGTCTGGCTCAAAGTTATTTTATTATCGGTCCTATCAATTTTTATTCCTACAAAAAATTTAATTTCCTTTAAGTCAACCATTTTGAATTTAGTCATCAGATAGTTTTTGAATTTAACCATCGTTTCATTATTGCCGATAATTATAACCACATCGTCGACATACAGCAACACATAGATATTTTCTGTAATGTTGCCTTTATCCATAATGTAAAGACAACGTTCAACTGGTGAATTTTGAAAACCACAATAATGAATAGCCTGCTCAAATGTTTCAAACCAGCATTTTGCTGCTTGTTTCAAATCGTACAAAGCTTTATTCAGTTTACGTACTACATTTTTATTGCTTTCTATTCCTTCGGGCACTTTCATGAACATTTCTTTATTCAATTTTCCATTTAGAAATACTGTCTTTACGTCCATATGATGTATTAATAGATTATACTCATTTGCAAGAGCCAGCATGAATCTAAAACTTGAAATTCTTGCAACTAGTGCAAAAACTTCATCATAATCTATTAGATATTTTTGACTGAAACCCCGAGCAACTAATCGAGCTTTGTACTTTGATGGGTTACCAAACTCATCGCTTTTAATTGTAAATATCCACTTACAATCAACTATATTTTTATTTACAGGTGTTGGCACTAAAGTCCATGTTTTATTAATTGTAAGTGAATCAATTTCATCTTTGATTGCTTACTCCCAATAAACCCTGTCACATCTTTCCTTAATCTCCTGATATGAACTATGAACTTGGCATATATAAACTTGTGCACATAATAAATAATTTTTGTCAATAGATTCTTCATCATATGACACTGTATGAATAGATTTAAGTCTTTCACTCCTTCTGAGTTCGCAAGACTCATTTTTATTATCCGTATTAAAGCTTTTATCAACCGCCATTTGCGGTTCCTTAGACTCGCTGTCTAATTTTCCTTTTTTACTAGAACTAGGATCCAATACATCTGATTTATTGTATGTATCAGATTTTAGAGACTCTACTAATGTTTCTAACTCACCATCAGTTTCAAACCTGGAGTTTTCAATACCAACCCCTTTAGACCCTGTCTTCACAGGTCTAGATACCAAAAAATTAGTCTCATCTACTATTACGTCCCGAACTGTTGCAAACTTTTCAGTTCTCATATCCCACACTCTATAACCGTTTGGTTCGTACCCTAATAAAATTCATTTCCAAGATTTATCATCAAATTTGGTTTTTAATATCTTGTTATGAACAAAAACTGTTGAACCAAACACCCTTAAATATTTTAACTGTGGCTTCTTGCTATGCCACATTTCATATGGTGTTTTGGCTTCTTTAAGTGCTTTAGTCGGTGATATATTAAGTAGGTAGGTAGCTGTTAAAACGGCTTCTCCCCAAAATACTTTTTCTAATTGAGCAGTGTTCAGTAGAGCTCGCCCTTTTTCAGCTATCGTCCTATTCATTTTTTCAGATACGCCATTTAACTGTAGGGTTCTTGGGACCGTTAAGTGATAAGAAATACCTTTTTGAACACAAAATTCTTTCATTTCATTTGACAGGTACTCCCTACCATTATCGCAATATAAGTGCACTAACTTTGAATTGAAATGAGATTCACTCTTTGAAACGAAATCTTGAAACATAGCAAAAACTTCAGATTTGTATGCAATCAAATAAGTTACGCAATAGTGAGTATAGTCATCTATGAACGTAACATAATAGTTTTTGCTATTTAATGTGGAGGGTGTTATTGGCCTGCAAACATCAGAGTGCACAACAAATAATGGACGATTTGTGTGTTTCTTGTCCTTTGCCTTTTTAAAAGGTAATCGTGTTTGTATACCTTTAATACAGGCCTCACATATATCGTCATCGGGTATCACATTTAATATACAACTTGTGTCCTCAAACATTTGTTTACCTTTTAGTTCATTAAACTTAAATTTACCAATATGACCCAACCTTTGATGCCATAATTTATAGAATTCTTTAATTCCTACACTGTTTATTTCTTTACTAAAAGTTTCAGAGTTTGAAGACACAACAAAAACTACAATAAATAGATTATTCAATACTTTACCCCTTAATATCAGTTTGCCATTCTTGTATACTTCAATTCCTTGCTGATTGAAGACAACTGTCATTCCGGCATTTTGCATTTTGGACACTGATAAAAGATTGTGAGGTACTTCTGGACAATATAAAACGTCTTCCAGAATTCCTTCAATTCCCATATTACTGATGACGTTAACAATTCCTCTTTTTGTAGCTTTTATATAAGATCCGGTTTTTGCTACCGATATCTTTATTGGAGTCATCAAATCAGAGGAACTGGAAAATAAATCACTCCTGTTGATAATATGGTCTGAAGCTTCCGAATCCATAAGAAATTAAATATTGTTTTCGTCATGTGGTGATCCATGGTTGCCCGCCATAAATACAAAATCATCGTGAGATGTTGTTGGGGCCTCTAATTGGACTGATTGTATTGTTCTTTGTTTGTTGATAGCTTCCTGATGTTGGATTTGCCTCTTATAGTGGTAACAATCCTTTTTAATGTGACCAACTCTACCACACTGATAACACTTTAGTCTTTTCGAATTTTGATGTTTGTTTGAAAATTTTGTTTTGTATGTTTCAGTGCGAAAATATTTTGTTTTCTTTTATTCCTTTCAGCATGTAATATCTTCGCACTGGTATCGGCACTTTGCTGTTTTATCTTTATTTCTTGGTCAAGTAGTCTAATTTTAACAAATGCTAAGGTAAGGTTTTCTTCTGATAAAGTCTCTATTGCTGTAATCACACCATCATATGATGTGGATAATGTAATGAGCAAATGTGATACTTTATCACTTTCTTCCAGTTTTGCTCCAGCAGCCAGTAATTCCGTTATTAAGTCGTCAAAAATCGAAAAGTGCTTGATTAATGGAGTGTCTGCATTTAGTTTCAAACTTAGTAACCTTTTCCGGAGAGTAAGTTGAGTGGCAACGCTTTTTCGAGCATAGATTGCATTTAAGCTCTGTATTATTTCTCTTGTAGTTTTTGTAGGTTGAGCAAAACTGAGGAAAGAGTCAGATAAAAATTCAACAATAGTACCTCTTGCAGTTAGGTTAGCCTCGTTCCAGTCCTCATTAGGTTCTTCTGGGATTTCTTCGTCGATAACACTAATCACATCAAGTCCAATTAATAATTCACGTATTCTAAATTTCCAGACACTGTATCGGTCTCCATCAAAGGCTTTAATGTTACGTTTCAGTGTAAAGTTTTGCATCGTTCTTATTATTAGTCACGAAACTGCGCAAAATTTTGAAACATCTGTTTATTAGTTCTTCCCTTTTTAAATGTTTTTTTTGGCGTTACACCTGGGCCCATAACCTATTGGGTTATGAGGATCAAAAGAAAACACACTAATTACTAATGATTTTCTATTTTCTGATATGCGCGGTCCGATAGATTTTAAAAGAGTGTCTTATTATATCAAGACGTAGAATAAGAATGAATTTATCAAACATCGCTCCACACTCATACATTGAACCTGTGTGTTTATATATATAATCCTGGAGGGACTAGACCAAACATATCTATCGAAAAATAATTTATGTGTCTGATGGAAGTGATACTTTCATAAATTTTGCCTTATGAAAGAAAGCATTATCCAACAGATTCTTTATTAATTTTTTTCTATAGCAAGAAATCGCCAAGCACATCAAAACACGTCTTATCTTTATAACTGTGAAAAACAAATTAAAAATGATAAATGGCTGATAATGCCTGTTTTGCATTTAATAGCCATAGCAAAGTTAAGTTTATTTGTTGTCAATAGCCAGTTAAGCAATAGTGACTAATACCTCTTGTGCAGGTGTGCTTGACTGGATATATTTAGTACAGTAACGTCACATCTTAACGCAAGCATTATAACGTTCGTACGATATGCTGATGAGGCATATTAACACATTGAGCGCCGGCTCCGCGAAAATGCGGAATTCTGAGTCTTTCGCTTAAGCGCCGCCCTCGCGATAATGTGGATTTTTTTTGCTAGCAGGGGTGTCTTATACATCGATTTGCATTCATTTATCATTGTTATGTTAATCTTCATTTATTATATTCTAAAAACGAAAGGTATACGATGGTTCAGAAACAATCCAAGCAAGAATCAATCTCGATCAGCGTATTTCTCAGACAGTATATCTTTCGTACGCTTACGCTTTTGATTGGACAATATAACAAGTCTTGTTATTCTGTACCTTTTTACCCATATAATATGAATGAAATTATTAATGAGTATATTGCTGACCCTCTATCAGATTATTCGATACATTCAGAAGATTCCGATATAGAAATCGAGGACAGTAATAGTGACGTGGGCTCAAGGAAAACATCAAGAGCCTGTTCCGTTACAGTGTTCAAATGATTCCGATGATTCCAGCGATTGTGAAATGTTCGCAGAATCGCATAGTTACAATGAATTATAGTCAGATGTCTATAAAATTCCTAACATACCAGATTTTACTGTTGAACCTGGTCCAAAGATTTTCCCTGTTTTTTCGTGATTCGTGGTACCAAGATGTTGATTAGACGTGGCCTAATTCTTGATACGTCTAGTTAGCAATGGACTGAATGCTTGCAAAGGACCACCCTGAGTTCGCGATCTCAGAGACACAGTGTTCATGCAAATGAAGAAAACAAAAACCCTTTTTAACGGTAACTAAGGTTTATTGTTCACCAATAATTTCGAGTAATTTAGCAAAGGAGTAACAAGTTTTTCGTGACAAGTTAATTAGTGTACTAATTAACCGTGTATAGGAACCGTGAGTAAAGTAATCGCGTACGAGTAACGTGCAAAGTACGGTGTTAAGAGTCGACGGAGACGTACAAGAAGAGGCCGATTTTTCCTCTTGCAAAATCTTAAATACTAAAGTTAATGGTAAGCGTACATAGGTGTGCCAGAAATCAGGAGGTCATCATCGGTACTTCTTCTAAATCTGTCCTTGTAACTTGCCTAACTTTAACAATATAATTGGGTTTTATTGGAGGGCGGTTAAGATCAGAATCGAGAACGTGTCTAAATTCTAGTACGCACAAAAGGTCGGTTTTATTACATAGTTAGTCTAAGATCAAACGAAATGCGGACCAACATTGGTCATACGGGCAAAGTGGCAAGAGAAACGAATAATGTCCATAGGCGTAGCACACGGGTTCCTTACATACTAGTCACAGATTTAATACTAGGCTTATGAAGAATACAACTTATCGAACTAATAGATTTGTCCTTTTAGTTGTAGGATGTTGACGATCGCGAATATAGTAAAGAACTGTTTTTTTTTAAATCTTGACAACTACTTAAATAAACTAATTTGACAAAAAGTAACTATTCACAAGTACTCTAAAAAATAATAATAATTGGTGGTTTGCTAGACCTACCTATGACAACAACCAGATTATAATACACCTATAAATAAACTAATTATTAAGAAGGTAAAACAGGTACTAACAATTAGCACCTGAACTAAATTACGTGCACCACAGATTAAATCAATTATCGGATATTCTGTCCTCTACGCAAGTCCTAGCATTCCCTACTGATAAGAAAAGTACAAAAAAAAGCGTCGAATTGTTTATTGGCGTTGATTTATTTCAATTAATGGTAAATGAATCCAACATCTATTACCAGCAAAATAAAGACAAGATGAGTGAAGGAAAGAAAAAGTCAAAATGTCAAAAACCAAAATTTGATCACCCGCAGAGACTTTCAGGTGATATGAAGAAACATAAAGTTACCAGAATTATTGAATTATTGGATAGGGAAAATAAAACAACGTCCGTGTAAAGTTTGCTGTGCTAATAAAAAAAGAAGCGAGAGTGGCTTTATGTGTGCTGAATGCTTAGTACCCTTACATCTTGGACAATGTTTCGAGAAATACCATACTTGCCTTAAATATTAACATTTTTATTTTCTGTTTATGTTATATTTATATAATAATTAACCATTAAATAAAAAACTTTATTTCTATAACTATAAATTAAAAATTTCGGCTTTGTTTCTATTTTTCATTTTCGTTAAATTATATATGATGAATATGCAACACATTTTTTTTGGTTACTCAGAAACATCAGAAACAGCGAATGAGGCCGGCGTTTGAGCTTTAAGTAGCAGATACGTAGCCGACGCTTAGGCTTTAAATATCTTTTAAGTCGCCGGCGCTCAATGTGTTAAGAAAAAGTTCCGAACTGAGGATCGTTTTTTTTTCTCCTTGAGTAGTCGATGAAGATCAAGACTATCGCTGAGAGGTCGACGTGGCCGAGAATCCTCGAAAAGTTAATATAGAGTGAAGTTGTTCTCTTGAAAGTTATGTATATGCCCGCAGTTTCATTTTTATCCATAATTACCCAGAGTAATTAACAATGCCAACATATCTTGGGGACATGTGTATCATCCTAACAACAACAAAAATCGATTGTACATAGCACGCGAAATTGAAAATCACTTTTTTTAACAAACCTCGTAAGTCTCATTTTACTATTGGGAAAACTAGCAAACTAATATTTTAAAATTTAGTTAATGAACAAAAAATATAATTAACAAACATAATTTGGAAATACATGGTGACAAAAAATAAGTGTATACACACTTCTACGTATGATTTAAAAAACACAATTCCTTACATTCCGTTTTTTATTTTCTTTATTATTGTATATGTCCGAAAGTATTTGAGATTTTCTTGTTGTATGTTTCCGGCCATACTTAATTATTAAAATGTTTATTCTATGATGTTAAATAATCGTATATCTATTATAACATTGCATCAACTAGGCAAACGCAATTGCGAGATCGCGCGGGAGCTTGGTGTTGAGATTCCTTCGATAAACGAAACCACGAAAACAACAATTTGGTTTACGAAAGTGGACTGTATTAATTTTCACTTATATAAATAATGATAAAGTATTGGTCTAAGTATGAAGTGGGAGTTTGCTTAGTTGGGAAGATTACGAACTACGTTTACGATCACATGTCTAGAGCGAGCACTAGTCAAAGAGAGTAAAATTACTGCGATCATCCCTTAAGTATTAAACCCGAGAAACTCCAACCAGGGGCGCACCAATACCAGAAGCCCTTACGGGCAATGGTCGCGCCTAAGATCATAAATCGCCGCTATCTGGCAAATACCTATACAAGTCGCTTTCATTGAAGTATTGCAGATCCGCCGAACTGCGGATCGTGGCAATGGTCCAATTTAGAAAGCTTCCTTTGACGAGTAGTGTATTTCCCAGCCATAAAGAGCCCTTCGATATGGCCTGTTGGGTGCGATGGTCTGGCGCCCAGATGGAATCCTCCAAATACGTATCGATACACATGGGCGTAACTTCAGGGATGAAAATACAAAATAAATTAACTAAGCAAACTACACCAAGAAACAATAATCTAAAGTCCTTAACCCTTGGCATTGCACGTTCGCTTGTTTGTTGTACAATCGAACGGTTTAAAGAGCTTGGTCATCAAGATGATCGTCCAGGAAGAGAAAGAAAACGCACCGTTAACATTTCCAGAAACCGTAACATCATCAAAAAGCGGGTGGGGTATAATTCAAAGATTTCTATGAAAAAATTAATTCGCGAAACGAATATTAATCGTGAGACTGTGCGCCTCATAGCAAAAAAATTTGGGCTAATTATATTTCTGATCGTGGAATGAATGTTTTAAAAAATTAAACTTTATTCATTAGAGCGATACAAGATTCTTTTACAACAACTACGTCTAGTTTGAATGTCAACTTATAACTTAACTTGTGGTTTATATGGTTCTGCCTTTTATAGTAAATATCTGCTAATATGGCTGCTAATATGACTTAATATTCATCATTTTGGCACGTACAATAGACGATGAATCATATTCAGATATTACAAAGTAAGGCGAAATAGCCATATAACTGGCTCAAACCTTACAAGCTTAAAAAAGGCCAGTTGCTAACAGATAAAAACAAGCTTGTACGGTTTTAAAGATGTCGCTTGTTTTTACACCGGGCCGTAGGTCTGGGATGGGAAAAATTGTTTTCTCAGATGAGAAGCTCTACTGTTAAATAAATTCATAACGGACAAAACGATAGGGATTGGTCTACAGAAGCTCCTGACCCATCATCCGTCATTCAACATCGACAGAATCTTGTATCAGTTATGGTATGGGGTGAAATATGCGCCAGTGGCAAGACACCCCTGATTTTTGTCGAAAAATGAGTCGAGATCAACAAAAACGTGTATTGCAAAGACATCTTAGAAACTGTAGTACTTCCTTGGACCCAACAGCACTTTTGGGATGAAGAATGGACGTTTCAACAGGACTTAGCGCCAGCTTACAGGGCAAAAACCATCCAAAATTGGTGTAAGGTACATTTTCCCAATTTCATTACATCTCAAAAATGGCACCATACTCACCGGATCTTAATCCCTTGGGTTATACTATTTGATCGACTTTAGAAGCAAGGGTCTGTGCTACACGTCATAGGAGTTTGAAGTCTCTGAAGCAAACATTGCGTCGAGAGTGGGGTCGAATAACAGTGCAAGAGTTGCAGCCCATAGCTGAAAATTTCGTGAAGCGATTGACATTGTGTATTCGTGCAAAGGGTGGTCTTGTTGGCTAGTTGGTAGTTTAAAAAGGTAAATAAAAAATAGTCTGATGATGAATTATGCGGGCTGAAACGTTAATAAACGTAAACATATTATACATGGGTCTGTCAGGAATAAAAAGCGCTTTCGAAATATGATATAAAAATTCCAGGTCCGTATTTAAAATAATGAAGTTGATACCGATTACTTAGTTACTAAAAGTTGTACAATGACGTTCGATATGTCGTTTTGTAGAGAGTAAAAAGTTGTGAAACTTTGTAATTTAAACTTCTTTTCTGTCACAAATAGTATACGAAATGCGAGGGATTGAAGTGTTGGACCATTTTCATACTTTTTTAAATATCTAGGAAACTACTGAAAATGTGGCAACTTTGCAGCGGTTTCCTTAATCAGCTCCATAAGGAGCCAATTTAATCGAAGTTTTAACTCTCACCGTTTCGGAGATAGCAATGGTAGGCACACCAAAAAAAAACACCCTGTACAACTAACAGGCTAATCCTGATCATTCTATAAGATACTGCTTCGGATATCTTCTTCAAGCGTTTCCTTGCGTTGCTCATCGATGCGGTCTCAGCAACTGGAATTTCGTTGGTCCAGAACAATTTGACAGTTCTTCGATAGAGGGAAATTTTCAATTTTCAGGAAGTTCACTCTGTTTGTTAACCACATGTACCGATGTTATAATACAGGTTCCTTCTCGGTTAATTAATGAAACGAAAAAGGTTCAATACGATTGACTCGCACTGGACCTCCTGAAAAGAATCCAAACGACTGCGCCACTTAACTTATGGGATCAGCGAAAGGCCTTTTTAAAAAATTTAATTTATTTACCAACTACAATGTCTTTACTAGTCGAAAGTTACAATAATAATAATTCTCCAACTGCCGCTGCATCCTCCTTTAATTGTCATGTTCTGTTTGGTCAGCGTCTTTTGTATTTGTCCTACATCTGGTCATTCCATAACTCCTGTTTAACTCATATCAGCACGTTTTCATACAATTCGAGTTACTTGAAATTCAAATTCACAGATTTGGCTAATTTAGACAAATTTCGATTAATTTTCTTGAATCTAGGTAAATCAGCGTTATTTGGTAGCTTTAGAGCATTTTACTTGAATTATATCTCTTATAAGTCAAGATAGGGTTTTTGAAAAGAAATAATTTATTACAACGGCTGCTTTCTTATTTTTTAAACACCTCATTGTCAGACTAGAGAATATTATTCAGTGAATCACATATATGTGCTATAACCCACTTTTAGGTAATTTCCACATTTTCAGATATGTTAACATCTACAATAAGAACATGGGCTATCCTATGATGTTGGATTTTATTCAGAGCTCAATTCAAATTGCCAAGGCTGTAATGCAAGTCTCAGTGTTTGGTAACTTTTCTTCTAGTCGCAATATTCTCTAACTTTATTTTCTAATTAGAATGAAATCACATTACTGTAAATCGCATCTATAACTATGTTTTCGATAAACAAGGTGCGAAGGCTTTGTTTGTATTATTACTATGCCGATGAACTCTTGATTCTGGTAAATTTCTTTTATCAGGAATTCATAAAAACCTCCGTTCTTATTCGATTTTAGAGTCATAAATTGATCCATTCAATCTGGGAAAGCAATTGGCCAGACGAGACTCCTAAAATCAAATTCATGATTTTGATTTTTATCATGGAGTTCAGCAACCTCTTGTCTTCACCATTGATCCATTTAGTGTCATGTCGATACAGTCCTCTATCTTTGTAAGTTTGCATCTACTGATCTCATTGATGTAACTACGGTTCCCATGGTACTCATTGTATTAATGAAATTAACTAATGAATGCTAATAAGACTTAAACAGGCAGAAAAGAGTGAAATCTGTCGAAAACGATTATTTCGTTACGAAATTAGCTCAAATCGACTTAATTTGTCAAAATAAGCTCAAAATGATTGAAAACGACTAAATTGGACGTAAAACACACTAAAGCTAATAGATAATGCAGATTTGACTGGAATCATGAAAATAAGGCGAAATTTTGCTACTTCGGCCAAATCTGTCTGTCTGAAAACAACTCAGACTTTTGGAAATCCTAATTTTAGCAATAAAATAGGCCTGAAGGCTGATCATAAACCCAGGCGACCATCCCGGAATGATTTACAACCTGGAAATCCTGAGAGGTCTTTTATCGCTATTGTTGGCCGGAATTGGACTCTAGTTTAAGAATCACCTGGTGTTTGCAAGATGTTGAAATTCGGATTGCATAACGAAAGGCCAACAAATGTCAATTCCCAGAATGTGTTAATCTTATAAACTCGATAGGCGCACCGTATTACATTTATAATGCGGTAAGGAAGAGATTGGATTGACCGTCAATTAGGGTATTGTCCTTTGATCATCCTTTGTTGGCTGAGACGATTTGACCCCCTCCAGAGGGATGAAACCGAACCAATGGGCGTAAAGGAACTACCAGAAGTTTTCCATCAGGAACTTAATAAAGAAGAGTCTCTATCAAACTGGCATCAAGAACAATCACAAGAACTTTCAACATAACATAAAACTAAGTTCCACTCTTACAAACACTACTTATTAGTTATCAAAGAAATACATTTAATAAAACAAATCACAAGTGTATCAATTCAGTTTCTCTCGGTCTGACAAAAACGAAAGTGGTTCTTCGGTGAGACACAAAACTTAGAACCAGCCACGGAAACAGATACTACTAAGTTGCATCAGTGTCTTGGAGAGGTTGAGTAGCAACCACCCCTGACACTATTAATTTGGGCTTCAAATAATTGAATTTGAAATAATAATTTGAATTTCGGGAAAACGTGCTAAAATTACTTAAACAGGCAGAAAAGAGTGATATCGGTCTGACCCGTTCAGTTCGTCATGAAATTTGGTCAAATCGACTCATTGGCGTTATCAGAAGAATACACGGAAGAACTCAAGGTTTACTATACAATATAGACTCGTATTCAATTTACTAACATTTGGCAAGAAATAACTAAATTCCTGAAGAGCTGGAATTTTCAAAAATTACTTGTTTCTATTGATTCATCCCTATTAACTTCTATCAGAGTGAATCAATACATTGCAAACCATATCAAATTTAAATATAAAGATAATAAAATTATGTTGCCTCTATTCCAACTTCTTCAATGTAAAATGGTTCGTGAACTCATTCTTAATTATTTTGAAAGTAAGGCCACTTTTAACTTTTGGTTCTAAACTGCGAATTTATAAATGAGCTTAATACAGACGTTAAAACTGAAATTTTATCTAAGCTACTTTTTTTTATTATTATTTTTTTTATTTGCGAAGAGGGGGAAATCTTCTAAAGACACCCGGCCTGGTCGTCAGTCGGGTAGTGTGGGATTTGACCGCAACTGGTGCGCTCACCTACCCACTAAAACCGCCTCCCCTCTTCCGCCCCGGAACCGCTTCTCGGCATTACATCGGAGACTCCTGCTTACCCGGTCTAGGTACGGTCCCGATTCCGCACCCCACTCATCTTCCTTTCGTTCTCCCTGGCAATCTTTGCTCTCAAAATATTTTCAATCAGTCTCTCAAACAACCCCCATTTCTCCTTACTCTCCACCAATTCGTTCCCTATCGTGCTTTGGTTCAGGTCGAATTTCCCATCCCTCACTTCCAAACGATAGTTTTCCCATGTCGGACATCCCCAGAGTGTGTGCTCTGGGGTATCCTCATGTTCTTTACAAAGCCAGCACTCCGCACTTCTCCCAGCTCCGATTCGCCTCAGGAATTTCCCGAACACGCCATGCCCCGTAAACACCTGAGACAGCATGTATCCGCTCTTTGTCCATTCACATTTGTACCACGCCCCAATTCTGGGTACGAAGGTCTTCACCCAACCTTCCCCCTCCCACTCCCTTTCCCATTCCTCCAGTACCCACCTTCGCACTTCCCCCCTGCGCTTTCTCCACATTTAACACATCATGCACCTCTCTTTCACTCTTATTCGCACCGGCGGTATCTTGGCTAGGGCCAGCACTGCTGCGGTCGGAGCCGTCCTATAAGCACTGACCACCCGGAGTGCTAGCGAGCGATTCGCCCTGTCTAGGATGGCGTCGTACTTTTTGTACTTCAGCTCCGCCTGTCAGACGGGACCCGTGTACAGTAGGGCCGTCGATGCCGCCATCACCATCAGCCGCCTCCTTTCGTAACCTAATCCGTTCACCCGCGGCAGTATGCCCTCGAGCTTACGGATCACCGGCACCACCTTGTCGGCCGTTCTTCGGGTGTGCTCGCCGATGCGAGCGTCCCTTCCCCCATACTCCCAAGTACTTTACGCACTCCTTCGTTTCATACGTTTCTCTGTCTACTCTCAGACTCATACTTCGCAATTTCCTCCGTCCTTGCAGGAGCACCATCTCCGTCTTGTCCGTCGCCATGCTGAGGCCTTTCGCACGGAATGTGTCGGTGACTAGTTCCATGGCCTCCCTGGTCCTCGTCCGCAGGATTTCTCTGTTTCCGCCCGTTACCACCAGTACCAGGTCGTTCGCGTACGCCACTGGAGTGACGCCCTTTGGATAACCCACCGTCAGCAGCTCGTCGTAGTAAAGGTTCCACAGCACTGGTCCCAGGACGGACCCCTGAGGAACCCCACATGACAGTTCGCGAGCCTCCCCGTTAGGCAACGTCAAAATTTTATCGTGCAGGTACGACTGCACGATGTCAGTTAGGTACCTGCTCACGTGAGATCTCCTGAGCACCTCTACTAGAACGCATTCTTAACATCAATGGTTACCATAACTCAGAAGCCCGCGCGCTTGTAATCCGTTCTCCTGATCTTTTCTACGATATTCATCACACCCAGCATGGCGTCCATGGTGCTTCTGCCCTCCATGAACCTATACTGCCTTTCACTAATCATTCCATGCGACTTCACCTCTTCCATCAGTCTGGTCTTGATCACCTTCTCCGTGACCTTTCCGAGTCCGTCGATTAAACAGATGGGCCGGTACGAGGCCTTCTCACCCAGCTCCCGCTTCGGTTTCTCCATCCGGACCAATCGGGCCTTCTTCTAGACCTTCGGAAAAACCCCCGAGGTCAAGATGCGTGAAATGCAGTCCGCCATACCCTGGGGCACTGCCCCAAGATATAGCTTCAAGTCCTCATTCGGTATCCCATATAGGCCTGGAGCCTTGCGGCTCTTGAGACTCTCAACCGCCTGCCGAATCTCCTCCGCTGAGACCCGAGTCACGTGTTCGGTCCCTGGTTCCCTTGGCACCTATCTGATCTTCTCCTTCCTCGGAAAGGATTCTTCCACCTGCCGTAACATTTCTGTTTCCGGTTTTCCCAGCCACAATCTTGTAGTCGAGACCCCAGACATCTGTCTCCAGACCATCGTACAACCTCTTCCACGACTCCCTCTTAGCGTTCCGTATGGACATCTTGAGGGCCTTACGCAATTCCTTCTATTCCCTTTCCGCGCTCGACTCCCTTTCCCTCGCTCGCTCCCTTGTCCAACGCTTTCTCGTCCTAATGCATTCTCTCCTTCTCTCCGCAATCTCCTGGTTCCACCAGTACGTCGCCTTATTTCTTCGCCCGTTCCCCTCTTCCCGTTTCCTAAAATAATCGTCGCAGACGCCGCTTATTTCCCGAACTATTTCATCGGGAGTTCTGGCGACGCTCAGACCTTCCTGCACCTTCACCTACCGGTTCATTCTCTCCATTACTTCCTGATTCACTACCCATCCTGCTTTCTCCACACCTCCGTTCTCACTGCCACCAAGTATACCTCCTTCCCGTGCTAGCCGGTAGGAAATGTACCTATGACAGCTCCCACTCTCCACTCCCACTTCCACTTTCCATTCTCTCACCCATCTTGACACAGACACACCCACCATGGTCACATCGATCAGCGACCTGCCGTTTCAGTTGCCGAACATCCATTCGTCTCCGGTGTTGATGGGGATGAGTTCTGTCGCGTCTAGAAACTCCTCCAGGACCCAGCCGTAGGCATTCGTCACCGCGGAGCCGAACCGCCTACTTTTCGCGTTCAGATCCCCCGCTAAGAAGACCCTTCTGCTGTCCCGCCTCCTGACGTACCCCTCCAGCCGACCAAGCCACGCCTTGAATTTGGCGGTGCTCTTGTTCGGGGAGAAGTACGCAGAAACGAGAGCGATGCCGTCCAGCTCCGCCGCAACGAACCCCCGATCCCGGTGGATCGACCGCGTTCCCACACCCGGCGCTAACCATATGAATGCATCGTCGCTCCTGCCCCGTATGAAGCCTCCGTCCACTTTACAGGGTTCTTGCCCTAGTACCACGTCAACATCCCTCTCCCTGACCACCTGGAGCATGAGATCAATCGCGAGACGGCCCCTGTCCAGATTGATCTGTGGGCACCGCAGTTCTTTGCCCGGCGACGCCATGACCCTTTCACCCTCACTCATTCACACTCTCATTCGTTCCTACTCACCCGCTTCCTTCATCTAGTCCGGCCGGGTTTGTTCCCGGTCGTTCGTCCTGTCAACTTCCCCCCGTTTTCCCACCAGAGACCTAAAGAAACTTGTCGTGGGAAAGTCTTCCTCCTCCTCCTCACTGTCGGGCATCGAGTCTATAGGTTGATCTTCTCCTGAGTCCTTCCTCTCTTCCATCTCCTCAGACGTGGGCTTCGCCCACCTCGTTTTTGGCCTGCCGCTCCTGACCACCCTATTGCCCTTTGCCATGACGGGCTGCTCCCCCGTCCCCTTGGCGGAGGGATTGCACCTTGGTCCTCCCACACTATGTCTCCCTACGTTATATAAGTGGCAGTACCGCTCCTTTCTACACGCCGCTGCCTTGTGCCCCCCCCCCCCCCCCCCCCCGCGCACCTGGCACACAAACGCGAGCGATCCTCCTCCCTACACTCACCCGCCTTGTGCCCCCTCTCCCAGCAGCGAAAGCATCGGCTCGTGCCCCGTCTCTCCCGCAGCCGACACTTTGAAATGCCGACCCTAAGCTCTGTGACCTGGCGTACACTGTTCACCGCGTTTCCCTCCACTAGAAGGGTAGCGGTTTGACAGATTCCGAAGCTGAGCCGAAATCCCAGCAACCGCAGCGGTTGTCGCTCCAGCACCGCCGCGTCCGCCACCGCTCCTACCACTTCCTCCCTTGTGGTCACGCCGTCTAGTCCGAAGACCTGAAAGGCTACTCGGCGTCCCTTACCCCCCCCTAACGAGACCACTCACAAGTTCCCTTGGGAAAAGGTCCTGCAACTCACCTCCTTTTCCCCCTTTGGGCACAGTCAGTAGAACTTCCCCGTTCTTAGTCTCCCTGACTATCCTTATCTCCCGGTCCCCCCTTTGCCATCACCCGACGCACCCTCTTGAGCGCGTCCAGGTACGTTGCTACCTCCTCCTTAGCCACGAAGATAACCTCTTCCTTCTCTCTGGTCGCCCTGGTCTCCCCATTGGCCTTCGGTCCGGGCACATGGAAGCGAAACTTCACCCCGCTTGCCTCGCAGTTGGCGGTAAAAGACGTATTGCTCCATCGTTTCCGTTTTTTCTCCCCTCCGCAGTCGGCACGACTGCACGAGGCAAGGCATCTCCCCCGTTTCTTGTTCCTCCTCTAACTCCCTAAGCTCAGGGAGTAGGCCAAAAACCTTCTCTTTGAGGGAGCTAGCTTGCTCCCCCACAATCACTCCCAGATCGTTACAGTACCCCTCGGCCAAGGGGTCGCCGTCGACTGCCTCCGTGGCCGAAAACAGTTCGTCCTCCCAACGCTCCCGGATCGCCGCAAGCAGCTCCCCGGACGCGACTAGACGACGAATCCTCTCCCGCTGCTCTGCCACCCTCCTTTCCTTCCCCGACTCCGTCTAAACGGCGCAGTTAACGGTTTCCGCCGAAACCTTTTCCGCCCTTTCCAGTTCCGCCACCCTCTCCCTCAGGGCCGCGTTCTCTGCCCTAAGTTCTTCCTCCGCGGTCGGTGCGGAACGCAACATCCTGCGTAGCGCCCCCTGCACGTCCCAGACGGCATTTACGATGTCCTGTCTCGGCCTGTAGTTCGTCTTAAGCAAGCGGTAGACGTCCTCCATCCTCGCAACCGCATTCTCGAGCGCCGTTCCCCCTGTTGTGGATTCAATTACTTCCTTCTCGTCCCTCTTCATCCTTCTTCCCCTTTCCTCTTTCGGAATGGTTACGCCCCCCCCCCCCCCCCCCCAGAATCCGAGGGGCCAGCGCCGGCCACCGGAGCTTTCACCCGATCGGAACCGACGGCGGGACTATCACCCGCCTGGGGTACCAGTTTTCGTAAATTACTCATCATGGTTTCTCTTTTTTTTTGGGATAGTTGGGAAAATTGTAGGATACTCCGTAGAGTGGAAGTTGGTAGGGATTCAAGGCAAATCAGGACGAAACGCACTTTGGGAGTTAAGTACAACTTTAAGGTAGTCGCGAGCTATCCAGGCCCGTATCCACAGTGTGAATCCCTGCGCAGCCGCTCGGGACTGGGCTTCCCCCCAGTCTTGCATCCCTTCGGCGCGCACCCCACTTTAAAAATTGGGAAGTGTTTATAGTGGCTTCACCACGCGATCCCTACGGATCCCCGCTCATCTGATTCATCTCGACGATTACGACATCCCTGCCCCACTCGTAGAGATGCACCAGATGTCTACGGTATATCAAGCTGGTCCACGGCAGGAGTTTTCATTCCGGACGTGCAGTTTTTAACCTACAGCCTTCCCTTATCACTCCCACTAACCAACGCCCTGCATGGAAGCACTGGCCGTTCCCCTATCCGCCACCTGGGAACGCGCCCGATAAATTGCTCAATCCACGGGTGAAAAGTTTTGTCTAACCTCATATGATCAGCAATCGAATATCTTACAGATATACAGTTCTCTTAGCGAAACTGTTATTTGTGGATAATGTGGACTGGATGAATGATGCCTAATATCCCATGAACATAATTTTTTTCCCATAAATTTAAATATAGTAATTCAAATCCTTACATTGGATTGCTACAATATAGAAACACTTTATGAGGTGCTAGATATTTCATAGCAGAATTTTATAACTAGAAATATAAGAATGAAACCACCAGGTAATTCAAATAATCTTGTGTGTAAGGTCATTGATTATACAGGGTGACCCATATGTATAGAATAATGTTTATATCTTTTGAAATATTAGGTCGTGTAGTATGAAATGAGTAGATTCTCGAAATACCACATTCAACTGCGAATAACTTCACTCTAAATCTATATTTGAACTTGACTTTTTTATGTGGAAAAGGCACATTCTTCCTCTTTCGATCAGAGTTTAAAGTGTTAAAAATTATTGAAAACTTTTATTTTTATAAAAATTTTTGTGCAGCCATGCAAAATAGTGAAATGCGTGTGTTAATGAAATATGAGTTCCACCGTGGAACCACAACAGCTCAGACGGCTCGCAATATTAATGATGTGTTTGGTACTGAAGTCACTTCACAGCAAACAGTATCTCGTTGGTTCATGAAATTTCGTTCTGGCAATTTTGACCTAACAAATGAACCACGTGGACGACCTGAAACTCAAGTGGATAACGATTATCTGAAAGCCGTGGTGGAAGCAAATCCACGTCAAAGTGCAAGCGAATTATCATTAATATTCAGTGTAATCAAAAAAACAATATTGACTCATTTGGCTGAAATTGGTAAGGTGAAAAAGCTGGACAAGTGGGTACCGCATGAGTTGAGCGACATACAGAAAGAACGACGTCTCGAAGCTTGTGTTTCTTTGTTGTGCCGGTATAATAACGATCCATTTTTCAATCGGATTGTTACTTGTGATGAGAAATGGATCCTATATGACAATACCAGACGTTCATCGCAGTGGTTGGATCAAGATGAACCACCAAAACATTGTGCGAAAAAAAATCTTCATCAAAAGAAGCTTATGGTGTCCGTTTGGTGGTCCAACGCAGGTGTCATCCATCACAGCTTCATGAAACCTGGTGAATCGATTACGGTTCATGTCTACTGCCGACAACTGACCGAAATGATGAGGCAACTGACGGTTAAGCAGCCAAGATTAGTCAATCGAAGCACACCGCTATTGTTGCACGACAACGCTCGGCCACACACCGCACAAGTCACCTTGGCCAAGCTACAGGAGTTGGAATTGGAAACTCTTCGTCATCCACCGTATTCACCCGACTTAGCACCAACTGATTACCACTTCTTTCAAAATTTCGATAACTTCTTGGTAGGGAAAACATTCAACTCCGACGAGGCTGTCAAAGCTGCCTTCCAAGAGTTTATCGACTCCCGGCCTGCAGGCTTTTACAGCAGGGGAATCAATGAACTTCCCGTTAAATGGCAGAAGTGTATTGATAATGGTGGTGCATATTTCGATTGACAATAAAAACATTTCATATGAAAAAAAAATGACTAAAGTTTCAATTCAATTCTACTCATTTCATACTACACGACCTAATATTAGGGATAGAAAAAAACGTTTAAACAAAGTTTTAGGACTATTTCTTTTGCATATAACGATGACCTTAAAATGTTTCTATATCTCATAGCCTCAAGTCTGGAATGTCTAACTTTTTTTCTCAAATGGAAACCTTTGTAAAGCATCACTTCTTTCATCTTTAGTCAAACTTTTTGATTTAATATTTCTTCTAGGCAACAACTCAATTTCCATGGTAAAAAATCAACTTCTCTATTAACCTTCATCGGACGGACTTATAAAAGTTACGTTAAGGACGAATTGGGGTCCAAACAGACCCCACATATAATACCCAGTAATATTTACATATTTTCTTATTCGTGAAATTAAAATTTGCATTTGATATTAAAGTACGTATATTATTAAAGAAAACATTGCTACAATAAATTTCTAAGTGTAGCAAATCATTAAAAACTAGTCGCACTCACACATTACAATTTTTACAAAATACCACGGATTTTGCATGTTCAATACATACAAATTTATTATATTTCACACATTTTTTTTTGCTTTTTCGATCTTGCCCTCTTTTGCACATGTAGCAGCGTTCCCTTGCATTACTTGTTTCTTGTATTATGTAATATACCCTCTGTTCAGGACTGATCTTAAGGTTGTACATAGTGATTAGATAAGCACTTTAGCATAAGGCAAATTAGTACTGCTGTTTTAATCGCAACCTAGTAGCTTTACTTTAGTTTGTCATATTTTATCATGCACCCAGAGGCGATGCCTATGAACGTTAACAAATTGGTACCATTTCAGAATGCCCAGATGTGGGGAATCCTTTGTCCTAATGATGATGGTTCCTTGAAAGGGACAACTTTTTTTCAAGTAGCTTTGTTTTGTAATAGCACCACGTTTCTAACGGCTGCAATTAAGAGCACCCTCTTTGTCCACAAGGTTTCTACTGGAGTACGCATATGGGTGCCGATCCCTGAATGTAGTATTTAAGGTTCCAAAGGGTAGTTTTTCGCTCTCTCTACGATTCGACCACACTGCGACTATCCCTTAATCACCATATTTATTGTTTGAAAGTGTACCCAAATATATCATCCTGAAGTGTAAGGAGAAACGTTTTTTTTTCTACAGTCCGTCAATTCAATAGGCAAGGTTTCTCTAAAGTAAAAACACCCTCCGTATTATCTTAATTCTCAAGGAATAATTTTATAGCAACTAAACATATTACAGAATAATTAGGTTGTTTGCTACATTAGATTGTTATTTCCTTGTTCAGTATAAGTAATTAACTGGGTTAAAAGTCCGGATCCCGTTGCAAACTACCCTTAATGATATGATAAACAGTAAGTATTTAAGCAACTTAGAACCCCTTAGTCGGCAGTTCCTGTTCAGCAGTCCTTTCTGACCAACCAGCTTAAGAAGAAGCCTCAACCAGTACTTAGTGTTTTCTTGTTCTTATGTAATAGAGAAGTTGAATAAAAGTGTTGTATCCAAAACTCGCGTATAGTTCCACACGGCCACATTACAATTATATCTTTTGCAATAGTCAATAGTTCAGGAAAAACATACGTCATTTGTTGTTTTCGGTATATTTAAATGTGTTTATTATTGTATCTCCGGAAAACATTTTTCATTATCATTTATTTACCTAGTGCCAAAAGAAATAGTTTACGTTTATCTTCGTTATTTTTGCACCAATCGGGGTTTTTCAATAACCATAATTTATATTAATTTATACCAGCTACATCTATTAGATGAGAAAATATTACCATAGGCCACCGATTTGATTTTCTCTGTACTGTATATTCTTTTGCTAATTTATCCGCGGTGTCAACAGCACCTTTTGTTTTGTTATAGTGAAGAATAATGTCCGTTTTATAAAAATGTTCTTCACCACTCACTTTATCGTCAGTATGTTTACTTGAAAGAAGTAGAACGGTAGTTTTTACCTTTGGGACGTAAGAAACAAGAGTTCTCCATTTTCGAAAAGCAAACATACTAGAACATGGGCTTTTGTACGGTACTGGTAAAAGTTCTCTGGAAATAAATGTTTTGTTTTTTCTAAAGGTTCCACACAAAGTCAAATTTTTTTCCCATAATTTGTCAGCAAGTTCTAAACTTGTAAAAAAATTGTCAGTTGTTATACTATATTCCCCACTCAAATTCTCCACCATCTCTAATACGACTCTTTGGCCTTGACCCTTCTCTGCTTTATTGCCCTGTTTCCCTAATGAAAAGGATAATCAAGTTCAATATTTTATAATTTGGTAGCTCAAAACTAAATATTTACCCAAATATATTTGCATATTTGCAACGTAAGATGTAATGCAGTCAACAAGAGCCCATATTTTTATACTGTACCTATCAGGTTTGCTTTTCATGTAGACACGAAATGGCGCTTTAGCTCTGAAGGATACAAGTTGCTCGTCTACACATAAGTGACTGCCTGGATTTAAATATGTTTTGCAATTTGAGACAAATATCTCAAATATGTATCTTATAGCAGCTAACTTATCGGTTTCTCTTCGCTCCTGTCGGATTTCGAAATTGTCAAAACGTAAAAATGAGGTAATTTGCTTGAATCTATCTCTTGACATAGCAGCAGGTACAATCGGGCGACTCAAAGAAACGTCTTTACACTAGAGCATATCTATGGATTCCTTAACATCGTGAAGAGATCCAATAATAAGTAGAAGTCCAAAATAAGCATCAATATCGATAGAATCAAGAGGCATAAACACTTTAGTTTTATTTGGATTCTCACTATTCCATTTTAATATTAATTATAATAGGCTTCTGCTTTTCTGTTTGTTTCAGTTACAATAATTTGAAGAATATCTTGGGATACAAAAAGACAGAATGTTTCTTTCAAACTAGCAATAGACGAACTATAAGTAAGGCGCCTAATCTTATAATTTTCTGGAAACTTTGACCACTCAGTACCATCTTTGGCTATATACTTCGGAACATCTTCACTATTAGTAATTGTTGTTTCACTTTCTTCAGAATTTTCCTCAATTAACCATAACATCGTCGACTTTTTCGGCCTCTGACAAAATGTCCTAATTTTCTGAGTGACTCAAGACTTGCTCAGAAACAACATTATCATATTCTGGATCATCTTCTTCAAGAATGCGCAATAGATCATCGTCAGAAAGACCATTCCGATTTGTAAATATATATCCACTTATTTTTATAATGCTTGTCAATTCAACTGCAATACTACTACCTCTAAATTCGACTAAACTCAAACTCACACGTCTATTTTATATCGCCGTACTGTAAATCCTCCACAAAGGCATGCAATTTCTGGGTTTCCCGGCAATTGTGACAAAATTCTGATCAAGGTAAACAGCAAGCCGGGGTCCACGCGAACCCCAAAATAGAAAAATAAATAATTAGCATTAGTGTAAGCATTGAATGTTAAGACATACACCATATTCTACTAATACAAGGTTTAAACTACAGCTAGAAAAAAGAACAGAATTGAAAACTTTGAATTGTTTCAAATATGCTAAAAATGGCGTCAATGGGGTCCGATTGGACCCCGGTCCGTCCGATTAAGGTTAACAGAAGGTACACTTAAACATTAATTCACTTTTGAAAAGTTCCGAACTGTCATTAAAAAAATCATAACCTACAGCCTTGGCCAAAAGTATTTGCCACTTATGTTAAAACTCAATAATTTTAAATTATTTTATATTCGAGATAAAAGGAAAATACCAGTTGATCAAAATAGGAATATTTATTAAAATAAAACATTAAACATTAATATTTAGTAGAAAAATCTTTAACTTTAATAACAGCGGCGATCCTTTTGGGTAAATTTGACACTAAACGTCGGCATTCTTGTGGAGTAATATTATGCCACTCCTGAATCAAAACATTTTTTAGTGATTCCTTTGATGTAAAAGAGTGTTCTCTAATTTTACGTTTCAGTATCCCCCAAAGATGTTCAATGGGGTTGAGGTCCGGTGACTGAGGAGGCCAATCTATGACCTCAATCCCATTATCCGAGAACCACTTCATTGTCATTCGCGATTTGTGACATGGAGCGTTGTCTTGCTGAAAACGAACATCATCCATGTTGGTGTCACCAAATATTTTATTGAATGACGGTTCTATTGCCGTTTCCAGTACTTGAATATATTTTTTTGAATCCATTCGGCCCTCACACACAACGATTTCGCCCACCCCGTATGCCGACATGCTACCCCATACTATTATACTTCCTCCTCTATGTTTTATGGTTGGTACGATACATTCTGGCTTGTATTTTTCACTTATTCTGCGTCTAACAAAGGTTGCACCTGCGGTACCAAAAACCTTAAATTATTACAAAAATCATTAAATATTTAAAGGACAACTAATAGGAATTTTACTTGTTCCTCTATTACTATAATGTAATTGAAATAAATTTAAAATTCACAAAATAAATATACCTTAAAGTTACACTCGTCCGACTACACGATATTTGACCAATCCTCTTCAATGAAATTTTTATGTTGAATACACCACTGCAAGCGTTTTTTTTAAAATATTTTCTGACAGCCACGGTTTCTTCCTTGCTTTATAACCTTTGATCCCGATATATTGAAGTTATCTCCTGACTGTTCTGGCAGAATTTTTTTTCTCAGTGCCCCCGAATAATTTTACAGCCAGCTCAGAAGATGTGTCTTTCCGATTTTGTAAAGAAGTGCGTACCAATTGCCGATCTTCTCTTGCACTGGTAGTACGTTTTCTTTCACTTCTTTTTAAATTTTCATGACTTTTTGATTTTTTATAACGTTTTAATGTATATCTGACAGTACTATGAGGACACTTGACTATTTTTGCGATTTGTGGTTTATTTTTACCTTCCTCAAAAAGTAATTGAATTTTTATATGCTTTGCTAAATCTAATTCTCTCGTTTTTGGCATTTTTGTCAAAAAATAAGAATTTTCTTTAGAATAAACGACTATAAGCTAATAATTGTTAATCTATGTGCACACTACGAGTGACGGAGTAAAATGAATACCTATAAGTAAAATTCAAGTTTCTTGCTGTTGTTGGAATGCGGAGGACCTATTGGTCACATTAAACTTTTTTTGGGATGGTCGCACTAGGTAATTAAACTCACTTGGTTGGAAAACAGAAAAGAATATGTATTAAATTCCAAAGGCTATATTGTAATTATGAAGGGTAAAAGAGAAGTATTTTTAACAAAGACTAAGTACAGTCGAACCTCCATAACTCGAACCTCTATAACTCGAAATTTTCTGTAACTCGAAATTTACTATTGTCCCCTGTATGTTTTGTCTAATTGCCATGTATTTTAATTTCTTTAACTCGAATTTCCCTAACTAAAAACTCTCTGTAACTCGAAGCCTAGCAATCGACCAATAAACGTGATGTGGTCGTTAACGTTCGATGATAGTTCAGCAAATTTAGCTTTAGCAGAAGGTAATACTGGCTTTTGGGTATCTACCGATTTATTTGTGATTTTAGTTAATACGTATGTTATGTCAACGTCCACACATCTCGGTAGATATAGAAAAAGCTGAATAGGATATTCGCTATTGATTGTGTACCCGGGTATTATATATTTTTTCTTGATAACGAATCGGCTCTCTAAAAAGACACAGAACTGATTCGGTTTCCTTTGTGAACGGACATCTCATTTTGTCGTTAGGTTTTAATGTATTAAATTTAAAAGCCCTTGTTCAACATACAGTTAATTCGTATACGTGCCATTTAGTGGGAAAATATCGCCGCCGCAGAAACTTAAAAGTCTGACGATTGAAAGAAAAAAAAAGTAATTAAAAAAAAGTGGAAAATGGAATTAAAAAAAAAAATATCGCTAAAGAGCATGAAATACCGCAAAGTACTTTGTCTACTATTATTAAAAATAAATCGTCCATTTTACAATTTGGCGTCGAAATTAATGACCAAGCTAGTTTCAAGCGAAATAGGCCTAGAAAAACTGTTAATACTGCTTTAGTAAAATGGTTTGAAGCCGGTAGAAAACAGAATTTACCCATATCAGACCCAATTTTACAACAAAAAACTTTAAATTTTGCACAACAATTAGGAGATAAAAGTTTTAAAGCAAGTTCAGGACGGCTTGAAAAATTTAAAAAAAGGTAAGTTATACCTCCATAGGTTCATTTTTGTTTAATGTTTATGTACTTTTTTTTAATTTTAGATATGGTATAGTGCAGAAAAAGATTTGCGGTGAAAGTGCAGCTGTTGATGAAGCGCATTATAATACCTGGATCCAAGAAACTTTGCCAGCTCTTTTAGCTCCATATGATGAGAAAGACGTCTTTAACGCACACGAAACTGGATTATTTTTTAAATGCTTACCAGATAAAACGTTGTCCTTCAAAAACGAAAAGTGTTATGGAGGCAAACTAAGTAAGGAAAGGGTTACCTGTTTGCTAGCCGCAAATATGACTGGTACTGAGAAATTAAAAATTGTATTCATAGGGAAAAGTGCCAAACCACGATGTTTTCGAGGTGTGACAAGTTTATCACTTACCTATAAAAGTAATAAAAACGCATGGATGACTGCCGATCTGTTCGAATCGTGGCTTTTGGAATTGGACAAATATTTTTTACATCAAAACGGAAAAGTTTTACTTATTATTGATAACTGTCCGGCGCATCCTCAGCTAAATCACAAATTAAGAGCCATCAAGTTAATTTTCTTTCCACCGAACATGACTTCCAAATTACAACTTCTCGATCAAGGCATCATAAATTGTTTCAAGCTCCATTAGAGACAGAGGATTGTGAAAAAAATTTTGGACAGTTTCGAAAGTCATTCTTCCATTCCTAAGATTGATCTTCTCGATTGCATTAATATTGTGGCCAACGTGTGGAATGTGGACGTCACCCAGACAACAATTCACAATTGTTTTAGAAAAGCTGGTTTTGGCATTCACAACTTTTATGACCAAGAGGATGAAATTCCATTAGCACAAGTAAGGAAAAAAATAACCCAGGAACAACAAATGACTTCGAATATTGAAGGTATGTTTAATAGATGTGTAGAATTATGCAACGTAGATCACCCGACATCCATGGATGAGTTTGTAAATGTTGATGATAATCTTATTACCAGCGAGATTGCTACAGATGAAGAAATTGTTGCTAGTATTAGCAACCAGGCTGAGCATCAAGAAATATCCGATGAAAGCGACATTGATGATATTCCCAGGAAAAAACCTTCCTTTCACGAAACGTCAAATTCATTTGAAACACTCCAACTTTTTTTTAACATGAACGAAAACACGACAGATGATATATTTTTTTTACTTGATAAACTAAAGATATTTTATGAGTTAGACTGTGAGAAGAACGCAGTACACCAAAAGTTAATAACCGATCACTTTAAAAAGTGATCACATAATGTGTAATTATAATACATACATATGTATAGATTTACATGTTTTATTTAGTCCAATATGTTATATATTTTTTAAAATCAAATATTTGTATGTGTAATGCAATAAATATTATTTATTTTAGTATCCACTCTTTTCTATTTAATTCGAAATCCTTTTAAGTCGAAGTTATTTTGCGGTCCCTCAAAAATTCGAGTTATGGAGGTTCGACTGTATATGTAAAGAAGTATCAATGGGAACAGTCTCTCGCTCTCCTTTTAAAAACGCCGCGTATAAAATTGAGTGTCAGCAGTTTTGAGTTCTCGCGTACGAGAACGCTTCGAAAACTATACAGCTGTAATCGTGTCGCGACTTGTTCTCGCATGTTTATGATGGGATGCTTTATTTACGTTATTCAGGCGATCGCACCGATTAATAATAAAATACAAAATAATTGCTTAGAGTCAAAAAAAAAATTTCTAAGAATTGAGAGGGGTGGCAAATAATTTTGGCCAAGGCTGTATAAAAATTGCTTAGCTTTTGTTTTTCTACAGTGTGTCGCATTCAAGATGAAGACACCCATATATTTTTGTTATTAGAAGGAATGCAAATTTGAATTTTTTCAGTCATACAAGTTGATGAGTCACATTTTTTAAGATACTCATGTAGCATCTGAATTGTAAACTCAGCTTACTACAAATTCAGAAGCAGGATTAATTCTCGATATTTTGTTTCGCGTTAAAGATACGAAAAAAATTATTTAAAAAAGCCGTTCAGAATGTTATTTTAACCCCATATACCTTTTCACGACAAAATTCGCTTTTTTAATATTTTCATCGTTTCGGTTTTATACAAAATTATTACAAGTTTATTTTTTAATTTAATAATGAGAGGGCCATGGAAAGTTTACGCGTTGGCAATTTTATGTAATAAAATATTTCAGTAAAATAAATAGCGCTTACAAAGGAATAATTATTTTCTTCTTATGGAAAAACAATATTTGGTAATTGATTAAATTTAGGAAAAGGTTGTAACAATAATTTTGATAATGTAAATAATTGACTTTCAAATGTGATCTCTTTTAACTAGTCTTCCATCTATTCGAATGCATTTTTTTATTCTTTTACGATTTTGTTTAGCGACTCGTCTAAGTTCCAGGATGCTTATATCTTGACAAGCTTGCCTTATTCTAGCACAAAGTTCATCTCGATTTCTAGATCTTGTTTCCCATTATTCGCCACAAATAAAAATCGATGAATGTAATCCTCGGGAGACGGGGAATACTTTATTTTTAACACCCTGTATCTTGAAAACGATGCGTTTACGGACCCATGTTTATGCGGACATTTTTCTTACAAATAGCCAAGGAATCAAATCCTTCATTTGCGGACACACGTTTTGAAAAACCCTGAGCAATAAGTTATTTTACTTACATGGCTACAATCTATTTTATGTTTTTCTCGCCTTATTAAAATTACATAGGGAGGTATTAAGATATGTTGTCGATGCTTAGAGTAAAGTCAATTTCTACTGATCTTCGTGTTCATTTATTGTCCTTTGATAGAACATCTATTAGCACTATTACAATTGAGTGATATCTAATGCATGGTATGCATACATTTATTTTTGATTTGAAAATTCATGTAAGTAACGTATTTATCATGTATTAGAGATGATCTGTCCTGTCTCAACCTATACCTACCCCTACTGCCTTATCTATTATGTCATAATGAGCATCACGTATGAATATGTACCCTTAAGTATCTAAAAATTAGTGATTTCCATGGGGACCGTAGTTACATCAATGAAATCAGTAGATGCAAACTTACAGAGATAAAGGCTTGTATCGACATCACACCAAATAGACCAATAGTGAAAGCAAGAGGTTTCTGAACTCTCATGATAAATATCAAAATCATGAATTTGATTTTAGGAGTCTCGTCTGGCCAATTACTTTCCCAGATTGAATGAGTCAATTGCTGACTCTAAAATCGAATAAGAGCGGAGGCTTTTATGAATTCCTGATAACAGGTACTTACCAGGATCAAGAGTTCATCAGCATAGTAATAATACAAACAAAGCCTTAGCAGCATGCTTATTGAAAACGTACTTATAGATGCAATTAACAGTAATGTGATTTCGTTCTAATTAAAAGATAAATTTAAAGAATATTTCGACTAGAAGAAGAGTTACCAACCCCTGAGACTTGCGTTAAAGACGTGGCAATTTGAATTGAGCTCTGAATAAAATCCAACATCATAGGATAGGTCATGTTCTTATTGTAGATGTTAACATATCTGAAAATGTGGAAATTACCTAAAAATGGGTTATAACACGTGTTTGTGACTCACTGAATAATATTCTCGTGTCTGACAATGAGGTGTTTAAAAAATAAGTAAACAGCCGTTTCCTCGTCCTCAATGGCATTCAAAGTTTGATATTTCCTTTTAAAATCCTGAAAATTCCTGAGTAAGTGATCTAACTTTTTTAGCTGCCTACAAGGATAGAGAATTAAACTGATCATGAGGATATCGATGACTATTACAGAATTAGCTCCCACTATACCACTTATACATTGAAAAGTATACGCCATCTAAAACTGATAATATTTTATTTGTCCATAGAGCATGTAACTCAATGGACCTTATAATGCTCTTGTCCATCAAATGGAAACCAAGAGGATATAGGCAATTTTCTTACAATCTTGGTCGCATTGCCATATGTTTCTTCAATAGGTCCAATTATAATAGGTTTTGTGAAGTATATCAAAGTCACTATAATTATGAAGTAAATATAGATCTTACAGTTCCAATTGGCGTTTTCAATGTTCTCTCTATCGAGTTTTTGAATCTTGAATTTTGGAATATTAAACGATGAAAACTAAACCATTACTAACTCTACCAATTCATCATCAATAAGGTCTCCCTTCATTTCATCTTCAATAATTGTCTTTATCATTTTCTTGAAGCTGGGACTTATTCGTGTTATCAATCGCCTACAGAAAGTAACGGTGTAAAACAAGGTAATACATAGATTCAAAGACATCAAATCTTTTTTAATGGGATTTTCGTTCAGGATCAAGTATAGTTCTATGTATGTCGTGACTATGAATATGGCAGAAGAAACAAGTACTATGTTGCAATAGACGTCATAAGCGCTTTGCATCTTCTTGTTTTCAGGAAACGTGAACTCTGACGGCAAAACCCCCAACATAAAGCACCCTTTTATGGCTATTCTCAAGTTTTCGCATTTGGGGTATATCTAGAAAAAATCTTTAGGATAGGGAACTAATATTCAAAGAGATGTTTTACAATTAACGGGATTTTGAAGGTTAACTTACGATCATGTTTTTCGGTAGCTGTAGCTCTAGCTATCACTCGACAGATGCAAATATATAGCTGCCAACAAAATGCGGCATTGAGGTAACTAAACTGCGACGCAAATTACAAATGTGATATAATATTGTATTGTATACAGCATGTCCATTATTTGCGTCTTAAGATAATTCAATGTTAGTTTAAATACTCAATATGGTAGGTAAGGCAGATTCAAATACCAGATATTTTTTGGAAACGGCTTCTTTTATGTTAATAGAATTCAAGGATCAGTTGCAACAATCTCTACCAAATGCTATGTGGTAATTACATAATAAAGGCACATGAAGCAATAGCTACTAATATACGCTGATGGAATCTGATAGGAATGTTGGAAAATGCTGCAGTGAAACGACAATTTCATTTGCAATAAAAACTAAAATTTTCCCGAGCAATTTGTGCAATTTACCTTTATTTCAACTTATGCGCTGGCATAATGTGGTTTTCTTCCCGGAGAAAAGATTCTCGCTCAAATTGCCCCTTCAACTGGTGCCTACCTACGAGACTGTACATGGAGTCCTACAGCTATAAAAGTTCCGGAGAACGTTTAAATACCCCTCCATCCATCAACTTTCTTTTGGGGGATACTAAAGTGGTACTTTTTTCCCAAATCGTCTAGGAAAAGGGCTTCTTTGTGGTCATTGGACTATATTGTTTTTTCCAACTTTTTGGGAAAATTACTTGAAATTAAAAAAAATCCATTCACCCTAATGTTCATCGCAAGAGATAATTCAGAATCTCAGGCTACGCACTTACCGGTTTCTTGTCGGATTCGTGTCCTTTTAAAAATTTCGAAATTTGGGAAAATTATTCATTGGTAAGGCGACAGTTATTTGCGACATACTGTATAATAATCTAATGACGATTCATCATAGTATTGTCCTCTTATTTAGTTACTATTTTAATCCTTACGTATGTACAATTATAAACCAATTACATTAGTATTTAAGTATCTAGTTACTATTTCAAGACTCTTTCTAACTGTAGTCTATAATTATTATTAGTTTACCCACATTGTAAAAAGAGGTTTTCATCATTGATAAAGAAGTCTTTCCGATATTTGAATCCACATGTTTTATAATTTAATTTGCTTATTTATTAACCGACCTCGGGACTCTGATGGCAACTCGAGACACAACTCTTCCCTGAAACCGAAAGACACTTGACGGTAAGACAAAATCAGGTTATGCTAACACGGAATTATCTGAAACTGGTCATTCTGAACGCAACAGTGAAGAACGATGAATGCAGATGTAGATGTAATGCACCTGAAACCATTCAACACATCACCGAAGGCTGTCAAGCAATTGCAGGGATGGTGTATGGGGGCCGAAGTCCAAGCTGCATCTCCTTGTGGTGGCTCCTGGATGTCCCTGGTGCTCTAGAGAGGAAATTAATCCTGCTCCAGAGCCCCAGGGACAACTGACGCAGCGGGCAAGAACCTGGCGGAAGGTATAAAACACAAAATACAAGGATGTTGAATGACAAAATATACTTCCCTCAGGCGGGTACCATCGAAGATGGGAAATCCCGCCCTGCTTCGGCAGGCTGCCCCGTGGATTTTGAGGGGGGCAATCACTCAACGGATCTGAAATACCAAAAAAACATGAAAAAAAAGAAAGTGAAAGGGAAAGAAATGAGGTGCCTATTGTACAAAAGGTGAGGTATTTAGATAGTGTACTAATAAGTAGAAACTCAATTGGTGACCCGCAAAGCAAAAAAAGAAAGAAAATGGATACTTCAATAACAACGGAAGAAAATGAACCCTATAAAAAAGTAGAAAGTAAAGATTATTTAATTCTAATGGAGGCTTTGCAGGACACCAAGAATTTAATTAAACAACTGGAGGGAAAAATTGAAAGAAACACAAGTAGGGAAATTAAGGACATTGCACTAAAAATGAGGAAAAAGGCGGGGATACTGGGAAGGGAATCAATGATGGCATGGCTGGGGAAATTTAAATATGAACCGTTACAAAGGATGACTTTCGACCAGGATGTTCAGGTGGACATGGGAAGACAGGAAAAAGGTACGGTGGATCAAGGAACACAGATGCCGGGGGTTTGGACGAACAAAAAGCAGGAAAATATAATGGAAATAGGTGTGTCATTAAACTAAGAAGAATGGGAAAGAATATCGGATAAGGAGTGGGCGAAAAATATATACAGGGTGTCCCACAAGTGTTTCATTATATTTCAGTGGGTAATAGTACATTGAAAAATAATATGACTCCCCATATAAACCATATTCCAATAATGCTTCATTAAGAAGGTACAGGGTGTTAAACTTTACTTAAAAAATCCAACTTTTAATGATATATTCAAAACCGTTTGAGATATGTAAGTGAAATTTGACACGTTTTGAGAGTTAATGTAGACGCATTTATTTATGCAAAAAGGCTATTTTTCATTTCACCAGTGGCGTGCTTACGGATATCTCTCAGCACATTTTTAAAGAAAAAAATGGTGTGCTACTGCTTTTTATCAAAATAAAAATTATTTCTAGAAATTCAATTTTATTTAGAAGAGAAATACTCACTTGACTCTTTTTCGTCCGACGCATCGTTTGCCAGTAAAAAATTGAATACCGTCTATATGCACGATATTCTCTAAATGGTTTTAATAATATTAAGTGTGTTTTAAATATTATTTATTTGCCGTAATATTACAGAAATTGTTCAAATTGGTGGCCATTTTGTTCAAGACATAATTTAGCTCGCCATTACAATTTGCCATTCCGTAAATAAGATGCATATCCGCAAGTTCAGCTGATGTAAATTGAGCCATTATAATTAATTTATTAAGTTAAACAAATTAACACAATTGAAAAAAATTATACATTCAATAAAATATTTATTAAAAGTTGTTATTTAATGACAATACATTAATTTGTAGGGTAGTCATAACAACGCATATCATAATACGTCAAGTACTTGACAGCAGCTATCTGGATTTAAGTTAATCGTTATTATTAGTTAAACTTGCGGATATGCATACTATTTGTGCATGTAGACGGTGTTCAATTTTTTACTGGCAAACGATGCGTCGGACGAAAAAGAGTCAAGTGAACATTTCTCTTTTAAATGAAATTAAACTTCTAAAAATAATTTTTATTTTGATAAAAAGCAGTGGCACACCATTTTTTTCTTTAACAATGTGCTGAGTGGTGTCCGTACGCACGCCACTGGTGAAATGAAAAATAGCCTTTTTGCATAAATAAATGCGTCTACATTAACTCTCAAAACGTGTCAAATTTCACTTACATATCTCAAACGGTTTTGAATATATCAATAAAAGTTGGATTTTTTAAGTAAAGTTTAACACCCTGTATCTTCTTAATGAAGCATTATTGGAATATGATTTATATGGGGAGTCATATTATTTTTCAATGTACTATTACTCACTGAAATATAATGAAACACTTGTGGGACACCCTGTATAAAAACACGAAAATTGTAGTTGGGAATTCTCTGGGAACAAAAGATAGTACGGTGAAGGTAATTTTTACGGAAAAGGAGAACAGGGGTATGAATTATGGAATACAAGGAATGTACAGGAGGAGATTTCCAGACCTAATTGACTTGAATGAAGATTTTGAGGTGATGCAAGAAATGACAAGTACTAGGATTGGGATGATGAAACAAAAAGTGGTAAAAATAAATGCGACGGATACGGGAAAGGAATTTTGGCGAAGTATAAAAATGCTTAAAAAACAAACTGAAAAGGACTCATGGATAGCAATGCATCACATACAAGGATTAAAGATAACAAAACTAAGACAATTAGTAGAAGCGATATTTCATGACTCGGACACAAATGTTACAATATTTACAACGGAAAATTATTTAAAACAAGAATCAAATGTAAACAACAAGGGGAAAACAGAAAGGAAAACCTACGCTTTAATAGTGGAAGACAGTGAAAGGAACAACAAGGAGTTATTAAAAAACATAAAAGATAATATTCGACAAAATGAGGTAAGTAAAATAATAAAATCAATATCGACAACAAAAAAAGGGAAATTGCTGATTAAGACAGACAAGGACGACAATATTAAGAACTTACAGAAGGCAATAGAAAATACATCAAAACAAATAAAAGTGACCGTAAAAAAGGGGAATGAATATACAAAGACGATATATATTAGAGGGATGGAAGCTACTACTGATAAAGAGGAGGTAAAAGATGTAGTGGACGCGGAGGTAGAGAAATTGCAGGAGGGGATGTATAGAATGGGTGAATTGAGACCATATGGACGAGAAAATCAGGCGATAACAATGACATTAGGGGGCAGACAAACAGAATTACTGATAGAGAAGAGACATCTGAGAGTTGGATTTGTGAATTGTACAGTGGAGGAACATGTCGATGTGAAGAGATGTTATAGATGTTGAGCATATGACCACGAAATAAAAGATTGCAAAGGACCGGATAAAAATTCTCAATGTAGAAAATGCGGAAAGGAAAGACATATAATTAAGGATTGCAAGGAGGAAGATATGTGTGTGTTGTGTAATGAAAAACATAAAATGGGAACCAACAGGTGTAGGGAATTTAGAAGAACATTATCTGTTTTGCGAAAAGGGGGAGGAATAAATAAATTAATTAATTAATTAATCACTGATATGAAAAAATGAACAAATAAGTACATAAATAAATAAATTATTGGACTAATAAATAAATAAATAAATAATTAAAAAAAAAAGAAGAATCAATGGAAGAACGAATGGAGTAGACTAACAAGTAAACAATTAACAAGATGAAAGGGGAAATAAGAGGAAAATAGGAAGGAAAAAACGTACTATCCCCCCCCCCTGAAGTAATGCCTAACGGCGATTCCGGGGGGGATTCAGGGTGAAGAGGGGAGGTTTTTAGTGGGTAGGCACCCTCCCTTCAGGGGGGTGAATCCCACACAACCCGGCCGCCAGACCACCAGGCCGGGTACCTATGAAGGTTTTCCTTCCCTATATAAAAAAAAAGGGATGGTGTATAAGGAGTGACATGACTTGCACACATTCAATCGGGAATTGGCTAATAAGCTGGGGCTCTTTCAAACGGGCAGAATTCCCTTCTATGAGCACGCACTGAAGCCTATTTTAGAGACCAAAAGCCATTTGCTGTATTGGAACCGTACAATTGCGACAAACCGTAAAGCAGATCACAATAGATCAGACATAATACGAGCAGTAACACCTAAATGTTTGGAAAAATAAAAATTGTTTGAAAAACAATAACAACTTTTTTCTATTAATACGGAAACATCTATAATTAATTTAACAGCACAATTTGCTCGTTAATATAAGTATTCCGTACAATGACAGTATCGAATTCTATAAAATACAATAACGATAACAAAATAATGAAGAATAGTGGAAAAAGATGACAATAAAATATTGGAAATTATTTTAAAAAAAGATTAATAAGGTGTCACGTCTCCTTTGGCTTTAAGAACTGCTTGAATTCTGGTAGGTGTTAATCTAACTAGTTCGTGATATAAGTTCGGAGCAAAATTATCCCATATTTCGGCGATTTTCGCTTTTAATTCCGGAATAGTTTTTTGTGGGTTATTATGTAGTCTTTGTTTGATTTTTTGCCATATCTTTTCAATTACTCCATGCACAGTCTCGTAAGTAGGCGCCAATTAGAGGTGCCCTTTGACTGAGGGTCTTTTTTCCGAGAAGAAACCCACATTATGCAAGCGCATAAATTAAAGTAAAGGTAAAATGCATAAATTGTTCGGAAAAGTTTTGGTTTTTGTTGCAAATGAAATTGTCGTTTCATTGCAGCATTTGCCCACAATCCTATCAAATTCCATCAGCGTACATTAGTAGCCATTGCTTCATGTGCCTTTATTATGTAATTATCACATAGCATATGGTAGAGATTGTTGCAACCGATCCTTGAATTCTATTAACATAGAAGAAGCCGTTTGCAAAAAATATCTGGCATTTGAATCTGTCTTACCTGTCATTCCGAGCATTTAAAACTAACACTTAATTCCTTTAAGACGCGAATTATGGACACGCTGTATACAATAAAATATTATACCACCTTTGTAATTTGGGCCGCAGTTAACTTACCTCAGTGCCGCACTTTGCTGGCAGCTATATATTTGCATCTGTCGAGTGATAGCTACGGCTACAGCTACCGAAAAACATGATCGTAAGTCAACCTTCAAAATCTCGTTAATTATAAAACATCTCCTTGGATATTAGTTTCCTATCCTAAAGACTTTTTCTAGATATACCCCAAATGCGAAAACTTGAGAATAGCAGTAAAAAGGTGCTTTATGCTGGGGGTTTTACCGTCGGAATTCATGTTTCCAGAAAACAAGAAGATGCAAAGCACTTATGACGTCTATTGCAACAAAATACTTGTTACTTATGCCGTATACATAGTCACGGCATACATATAATTATACTTGATCCTGAACGAAAATCCCATTAAAACAGATCTGATGTCTTCGAATCTATGTGTTACCTTGATATACCCCGTTACTTTCTGTAGGCGATTGATAACACGAATAAGTCCCAGCTTCATGAAAACGATCAAGACAATTATTGAAGATTAAATGAAGGGAGACTTTATTGATGATGAATTAGTAGAGTTAGCAATGGTTTAGTTTTCATCATATAAAATTCGAAAATTCAAGATTCAAAAACTCTATAGAGAGAACATTAAAAACGCCAATTGGAAATGTGAAATCTACATTTACTTCGTGAATATCGTTTGTTTGACATATTTCATAAAACCTATTATGGTTGGACCCGTTGAAGAAACATATGGCAATGTGGCCAAGATTGTAAGAGAATTGCCTTTATCTTCTTTGTTTCCTTTTAATGTACAAGAGCACTATAAGGTCTATTGAGTTACATGCCCTATGGACAAATAAAATATTATCAGTTTTAGATGGCGTGTACTTCTCAGTATATAAGTGCTATAGTGGGGGCTAATTCAGTAATAGTCAATGATATCCTTTTGATCAGTTTAATTCTTTATCCTTGCAGACAGCTAAAAAAGCTAGACCATTTGCTCAGGAATCTTCAGGATTTTAAACAGAAATATCAAACTTTGAATGCCATTGAGGACGAGGAAACGGCTGCTTTTTTATTTTTTAAACACCTCATTGTCAGACACGAGAATATTATTCAGTGATTCACAAACACGTGTTATAACCCATTTTTAAGTAATTTCCACATTTTCAGATATGTTAACATCTACAATAAGAACATGACCTATCCTATGATATTGGATTTTATTCAGAGCTCAATTCAAATTGCAACGTCTTTAACGCAAGTCTCAGGGGTTGGTAACTCTTCTTCTAGTCGAAATATTCTTTAAATTTATCTTTTAATTAGAACGAAATCACATTACTGTTAATCGCATCTATAACTATGTTTTCGATAAGCATGCTGCTAAGACTTTGTTTATATTATTACCATGCTGATGAACTCTTGATCCTGGTAAGTACCTGTTATCAGGAATCCATAAAAGCCTCCGCTCTTATTCGATTTTAGAGTCAGAAATTGACCCATTCAATCTGGGAAAGTAATTGGCCAGACGAGACTCCTAAAATCAAATTCATGATTTTGATATTTATCACGAGAGTTCAGAAACTTCTTGCTTTCACGATTGGTTCATTTGGTGTGATGTCGATACAGTCCTTTATCTCTCTAAGTTTGTATTTATTGATCTCATTGATGTAACTATGGTCCCCATGGAACTCATTGTATTAATGAAATGAATTAATTAATGCTAATATGACTTAAACAGGCAGAAAAGAGCTAAATCAGTCGAAAACGATAATTGCGTCACGAAATTTGCTCAAATTGACCTAATTTGACAAAATAAGCTTAAAACGGTTGAAATCGATTAAATTGAACGTAAAATACACTAAAGCTACCAGATAATGCAGATGTGGCTGGAATCATGAAAATAAAGTGAAATTTTGCTATTTCGGTCAAATCTGTCTGTCTGAAAACAATTCAGACTTTTTGGGAATTCCCAATTTCAGCAATAAAGTAGGCCTGAAGGGTGATTATAAGTCCGGGCGACCATCTTGGAAGGTTTTACAATCTGGAATTCCTGAGAGGTCTTTGATCTCTATTGTTGACCGTAATTGGTCTCTAGTTTAAGAATCACCTTGGGTTTCCAAGATATCGAAATTCGGATAGCATAAGGAAAGGCCGACAAAGGTTAGTCCCCAGATTGTGTGAATCTTATAATCTCATTGGGTGCACTTTATTACATCTACAATGCAGCAAGGAAGAGATTGGATTGACCGTCAATTAGGGTATTGTCCCTTCATCCTCCTTTGTCGGCTGAGATGGTTCTACCCCCTCCAGAGGAATGAAACCGAATCAGTTGGCGTAAAGGAACTACCAGAAGTTTTCCATTAGGAACTTAACAAAGAAGAGTCTCCATCAAGCTGGCATCAAGAACAGTTATAGAAGAACTTTTAACATAACATGAAACTATGTTTCACTCTTGCAAACACTATTTACTAGTTATCAAAGAAATATACTGCGTGACAAAGAAAGGTAAACACCCATTAAAGATAATTTTATTTTGATAATTTTTTTTGTACGTGTTCAGTACCACACACTTATTCAATGATTACATTTTCAGCAAGATCAGAGGAAGAACTTCATTTTTTTTTTTCAATAGTGTGTTGAGCATCCACGGTTCCTTATACACTCATTGATACGCCTGGGCTCGGATCTAATAAGATTGTCAATGTCTTCTTGAGGTATCTCATTCCAGGCAATCTGAACTTCATGAGTAAGGGCTGCTAAAGTCTGTGGAGGGTGCTGTAAATTCAACAGTCTGCAGCCAATCATGTCCCAGACATGTTCAATAGGAGACAGATCCGGCGATCGAGGTGGCCAGGGTAAAAGGTTGATTTGATGTTGATCCATGAACGTTATTGTTTGCCTAGCAACATGAGGTCTAGCATTGTCTTGCTGGAAAATAGCGTTCGGGATAGTTCGAAAACATGGAATCACATATGACTCCAACACTTCTTGGATATAGCGTTGGGCAGTCATGTTGCCTCTAATGAAAACTAGGGGTGACCTGCTACCATATGCGATAGCACCCCATACCATAACGCCTACAGTACGGTGGACATGACGCTCTCTGTCAAATTGTGGATCTCGCCTTTCACCCCGTCGCCTTCTCACCCTTGCCTGACCGTCGTTCATCCCCAGACAGAAGCGGGATTCATCTCTAAAGATCACCTGAGTCCATTCTTGGTCCCACTGAATCCTCTCTCTACACCATTGTAAGCGGTTAGATCAATGTTCGCGAGTGAGAGGCAGCACCCAATGCGGACGATAGGATAAAAGGCCAAAACTTCGTATTCGGCGATATACTGTACGCACACCAACCCTATTCCCATGTTCTTCAAACCACTAATTTGCAATAGCTCGACTGCTGCTAAATCGGTCTCTAAGAGCCAAAAGTCGCAATCGACGATATTCGCGCTCTGTGGTTCCTCTGAGTCGCCCAGTGCCTCTGGCTCTGTGCCCACGGCCTTCCTGAGTCCACGCCTGGTAACACCGCATTATGGTTCCTAAGGATCTGTTAGTTCTTCTAGACACTTCTCTGACCGACAGACCTGCTTCGCGCAACCCAACAATCCATCCCCTCTCAAAGTCACTAAGCTGACGGATCTGTTCAATTCTACGCACTCTAGGCATAACGAGTAAAAATGATGACCGATTGCAACACACTTCACAAAAGTTGCGATGCAAATGTGAACAAAAATGTTTAAACAAAATTTTATTTTTTTAAGGAACGACCCATGGAAACTAAAAAAAAAATTAACACATAAACTTGAAATCTTGATCATTTCTTTCTTTTTTTAAGATAAGTCAACATGCAAAAAATTATCAAAATAAAATGGTTTTTAATGGGTGTTTACCTTTCTTTGTCGCGTAGTATACATTAATAAAGCAAATCACAAGTGCATCAATTCAGTTTCTTTCTCTCTGATAAAACCTAGAGTGGTTCTTCTGTGATACACAAAACTTAGAACCAGCCGCGGAAGCAGTTACCACTAAGTTGCATCAGTGTCTTGGAGAGGTTGAGTAGCAACCACCCCTGACACTGTTAATTTGGACTTCAAATAACTTGAATTTCGGGAAAACGTACTAATATGACTTAAACAAGCAGAAAAGAGCGATATCGGTCTGACCCTGATCAGTTCGTCACGAAATTTGCTCAAATTGACTCATTTTGCCAAAATAAGCTTTAAACGATTGAAAACGGACGATTTGAATGTAAAATGCTCTAAAGCAACCAAATTTGTCTGGAATCATGAAAATAAAGCGAAATTATGCTAATTCGGCTAAATCTGTCAATTTGGGTTTCAAATAACACCAATTTCGAGAAAACGTGCAAATATGACTAAAATAGGTAGAAATGAGTGATGTCGGTCAGAACCAACTAGTTCGTCATGAAATTTGGTCAAATCCACTCATTGATTGTATTCAGTGCAACCTCGCTAATCCGAATGAATTTGGGAAGAGGGTGTTCGGATTATCCAAATTTCGGATCATCGGAATTTATTAAATAAATTTAAAAATCTGAATGTTTGCTACAAAAAAAACATAAATTTATTGAAACGTTTAACAAAAAATATAGAACTGACATCATTAAACAACAAACAACTTAAACAACAATTAATAAAAAATATATGACAGTAAAAAAAACTATTGAAAATATTCGTTGATGATATGTTGTTTTATATTATTAAGCCGTAGAAGGACTGCCCGTTCTCGCAATTTCGCAAGAACCAGTTGGTCGCTAGAAGACCTTTGATTTTCGACAGTCTATTGCAACATCTTATTGAAATAATTTATAGCTTCCTAGTGAGAAACAGAAGATGGTGGCAGATCTTCGAAATCAGTTTGGACATCGTTACTTTGTCTGGCAACAACAATCAAATCTTCATCGGAGAAAAAGGTTTTGTTATTTTCCTTTTTGGTCGCACCTCATTCCTTTACTTCGTCTTGTGATAAATTTTCGCCCTTCGATGGGATATTCATTAGGGTTGTCATTTGTTCAATTTCATTTGTTGTCAACTTAAGTTTTAACTGTGATAAGGGAATGGTGTCCTCTTCATCCCATTTCTATGAAAATGAATTGTTTACCTCCAGCGATAAATTTCGCCATAAATTCTTGATAAAATCGAGGTTTTAATTTCTAAGTATCGAGAAATGTATCAAAAAAATTTAAATTCTTTCTGTGTCGGCATTTTTATTTATGTTTAACGTCGGCAAATAGATCAAAGCATGCATTATTGTTGACGCGGACTATAAGACACTATACTGAAAATAGACCGTTTGGATTACAGAGGGAAAAATCGTTTGGCCGTTCGGATTATCGAGGTGTAGATTTTATTCGAATTAACAGGGTTACACTGTACTTTTAAATATACGTTTTACGTGTTATGAAGGTCAGGATATAAGTTAAGTAATTGTTTAGACTACATATATTCGATTTATTCACAAAATACGAATATTGAATCTTTTCTCGGGTCTTTAACACGTCATTATTCACCTCAACGGCAATTTACCGCGTTTATAGAATTTCTTTATATTTTCGTTGTTTGCATAAAAGGAAAGTAAAGCGGTCGGGTATTCCCTGCGCTACTCCTATCGTTGACGAGTTTTAGCCAAATTAGTCTACCACGGCCCACAGTCTGACGTTGTCGTGTTGAATGAGTATTTTGCTAACATGCGTGTAATCGCGTAACATTCATTTTTAAATAGTGTGAGCAATTTGCTAACAAGCGTGTTCGCAGATAAACTTATTTACTTGAAATGGAGAAGTATGATCCATACGAAAGAGAGCAAGAGCGATTGAGACGTTTACACGAATCTGTTCTTGACTGTGATTCAAGAGAATTAAGTGGCAATTTATCTGATTACAGCGATGTTAACAAAAGAGAAATTGTAGAACACGTTGAAACCGATAGTGATACCGAAGAGAGTATTTCGAACGAAATATTCAAAGCCCAGGAAAATACAGATGTTATCGGTGATGATGCCAATCAACCCCCCAGTCACAATATCCACTGAATCTCTCAGTCGGAACTCCACAGGAACCTGAAACACCCAAACCAGATCTCATCAACCCTTCATACACCGGTAGAGGTCTCCCAAATCCTACCGTGTGGTCAAACACGCTACAGAGAACCCGATCTAAAACTCGAACACATAACTTAGTCACTCAGCTTTCGGGTCCAATAAAGAAAGCCAGAAAAGCTAAAACCGAGCTGGAGTGTTGGAGCTTATTTTTTTCGGACTACATATTAGAGAAACTAGTTACCTACCCCAATATAAAAATTAGACTAGTTCAAAATAACTAGAGTCGTGTTAGGGATGCAAGAGAAACTGATATTGTTGAGATGTGGGCATTGATTGGGTTGCTCTATTTAGCTGGCGTTTGTCGATCAGCAAAACAAAACATCCTGGATCTATGGAGAAGTGATGGAATGGGTATTGAAATATTCAGGCTCAATATAGGATTGAATCGATTGAGGTTTTTATTACAAATACTTCGGTTCGATGATGTTAGCAATGAAGATAGAGAACTACGAAAATCACAAGACAAGTTTTACTGCTTAAGGGAATTTTTTAAAGATTTTTATCGACATCACCAAGAGAACTACAGTCACTTTGCATATGTTACGTTAAACGAAATGCTTCAACCGTTTCGAGGCAAGTCCAGTTTTAGAGTTTATATGCTCAATAAACCTAAGAAATTTGGTATTAATGTTTGGGCTTTAACTGACATCAAGACATTCTACACATCAAAAATGGAAGTTTATGTACCAAACCAACGAAATGAGCCTTTCAAATTCGACAATTCTACATGTGAACTTATTAATAGATTAGTCTCAGCAATAGAAAATGCAGGACGAAATGTAACTTATGACAATTATTTTACCTCAGTATCAGTTGCTCGTGGTCTTTTAAGAAAACGCTTAACAGTTGTCGGCACTATAAGGAAAAATAAAAGAGGAATTCCAGTGGAACTTGTCACTGAAGACAAAGAAAACAAAAGACCATTGAAGAGTTCCGTGTTTGCCTTTACTCCTAATGAAACCCTAGTTTCTTACTAAAAAACAAAAAAAATTGGTGCTTTTGCTTTCTACTCTGCATGAAAGCGATGAAATCGACGAAGACTCTGGTGAGAAATACAAACCGACCATGGTTACATTTTATAATCAGTATAAATGTGGCGTTGATGTTTGCGATGGCATGCAAAAAACTACAGCGTGGCCAGGATTTCAAACCGGTGGCCCCTCACAATGTTTTATTTTGAGCTAAATATTGGTGGAATAAATGCATACACTATTTGGAAAGCAAATAATCAAAGTGGTAATACAAGTCATTCACATAATAGAAAACACGTTTTGTTTAATATTGGCTGACAACTTGTAATTGAAAATGCAAAAAGAAAAATTGCAAGTGACTTTCCTACTCCCTGACCAATGAAAGACAGGCTCGTGGAAATATGTAATTTAAAAACATTGCAACTAGCAGCCAGATCAGTACAATCAGGTCGATATGGTATTTGTAGTATCTGTCCTAAAATGAAAAATAGAAGAACAAAAGTTATTTGCAACACATGCAACGTTCCTATCTGCAGAGAACACACGGTACCAACGTGCACAAGATGCTCAAGCAGAGGAGAGGAATCAGCTAAAAACGACTGACTACTGGACCACATGATGCATTATTATTATTGTTAACACTTTTCAACTTTCACTTTTTTTCTGAAACACGTATTCATTTTATATTTTGTGACAGTTTTTCCTTAGTGCTTCTCAAGAGAAAATAATGTTTCTATTTTTAATTAAGTCAATACGTTTTTAGTTTATTAATTCTTTTCATTTATACATTCAACTTTACATTTATAAATTTTTATGAACTCATGTTTCATATTTAAAGGCTCAAAATCCAAAAATGTTGATTTAAATAAGGTGGTTGAATTATTTGAGATAAAAATACACTATACACAGTGATATGTTATTTCTGAAAGTAACCTTTGTACTATAAAATGTTTAATTGGAAAAGGGTGTAATTCAATCCCAAATTCCCAATATTGATTTACTATACGGCAATATGCTAACAAGGCGTGCAATCGAATCATGTCGAAATCTCGAGAATGTAGCAAATTGCTAACCTGGCGTGTTCTTACTTCATATGCTACCTAAAAAAGAATAGCAGTGTTATCTATAATAAGCAGTATTCTGTTTTAACCCTTAACTGCTGACGTGGAGTCTGTGAGACTCTACGGTAATTATTTTGACTAGCAATTCAAACACTTATCATATTACGTGTGCCTCGCGTTCAATACCTTCCTTAAAGTTAGTCTAGTTGAATGTGTAATGGCGACAGAATCGGCATACTTTTGGTTTTTGTGTTACGAGTTATCGGGAGTCTGAGAGACTCCATGTCATCTTATCTGTTATTATATCGTTAAACAATTATTATAAATTAGCATTCATTCGATGACTAGTTCTCGAAAATCCGTAGACGTTTTCGATTCGGATTTTGAAGACATTTGTATGAAATGATATAATGAACTAGGAAGTGATATAAGCGACACTGAGGATACTAACATATGCATAACAAGCGACCATGAAACCGAATTCGAGCAAGAATATGAGGAAAATGAAACAGAAAAACAGGAAAGCAGACAAACAGAAGAGCAGGAAATTAATGCGGAGATTGAGCAAGAAGTAGCTTCTAAAGAGGAAGAAGTAATGTCGGAAGAAGAAAAATTCATTGAAGATAGAAGCCAAAAGCACCCAAAAAGGTACAAAAAAAAACATTTTTTTACGGGAGAAATAAATTCAAATGGAGCAAAGTGGAACCAGCAAGAAATGTAAGGACTCTCCAACACAACATTGTACATATTCCAAAAGTTCGACTTAAAATACAAAATATCAATAATTCGTTAGATTATTTTGAAAACCTTTTCTCTGAAGATATGTGTAATCTAATGATAACTTGGACAAACAAAAAATTAGCGAACATGAGAGGAAAATATAAGAGAATCAATAACCCCGAACTAGCAGACATAGATATCGTGGAACTAAATGCATTTTTGGGTATATTGCTTTACACATCAATATATAAATCTAACCATGAAGATGTACGTAGTCTATTTGCTTCAAACGGTAAAGGCAGGAATGTTTTTAGGGCTGTTATGTCCCTACAACGATTTTTGACTATTCTAATTGCTCTTCGGTTTGATAATCCTGAAGACAGAAATGAGAGAAAAGCTGTTTACGCCGGTGCTGCTGTACAAGAATTTTTTGAAATGTTGGTGAGAAATGCACAAAATTCCTATTCAGTCGGTATTTCAGCGTGCATTGATGAGATGCTTGTAGGTTTTCGAGGGAGATGTTCATTTAAAATGTATATACCGAATAAACCCTGTAAATATGGTTGGAAAATTATTGTTCTAACTGATGCTAGAACAAGTTACCTACATAACACTTATATTTATGTTGGAAAAAATTCCGACGGTTTTGGCCTAGATCGCGAAGAACGAAAACTATCCAAACCATCTCAAGCTGTCATCCGTTTTGTAAAATCTCTATATGGCTCTAATAGGAATATTACTGCCGACAACTGGATTTCATCTGTTGAATTGGCCCACTATTTATTGAAAAAAAAATTAACGTATGTTGGCTCAAAAAAAAAAAAAGAGAAATACAGACTGAGTTTTTTCCACAAAAGCAGAGACCAGTTAACGATACGTTATATGATTTCACAAAGGGTGTTACTTTTTTATCCCACGTATCTAAAAGAAACAAATCCGTTATAGTCATTTCGTCCATGTATAACAGCAAGTCCATCGATCTGGAAAGTGGAAAGCCAGAAATGATTGCTTGTTATAACCTAACCAAAGGTGGAGTAGATTCTATGGATGAGAAGTGTGCGAAGTATAGCTGTAGCCGAAGAACGCGAAGATGGCTGTTGGCCATTTTTTATAAGGTAGTCGAAATTGGCAGCACAAATTCTCTTATTATGTATGGATATCACCCTCAAAATGATAAAAGCAGATTTGGTTTTGTTGAAGAATTAGCAGATGCATTGGTGAAACCTCACATGAATAGACGATTACATTAAAAAAATCTAAGGCACGATATTCGCAGTATTATCCATCGACTTCAAAATATTCCTGAGCCGGTTCAAATAGAAAAGAGATTAGAAAGTCGAAAATATTGTTATATTTGTCCACCAAAAATAAAAAGAAAGATTGCTTTTTTGTGTTTCCAATGCCAAAAACCTATTTGTCTGTAATGTTCCAAAAAATGTTGCGTTACATGTTGTAACCGAGAATAAAAATTATTCACTTACTCTGCACGCTGCCATTTTTGTTTTTGCTTTATATAAAACTTTAATTTTTTCTTAACTTCATAATTTATGTTTATCTGACATAATTTAAACCGTGAAATGTCATAAATATTTTTTAATTTTTTTTATAGATTATTTATACGAACTTGTTATTTCTACTTGAAGTTAAAGTTTTGTAGAATTTAAATAATTTGTTTTCGTTTTTTTTTTTACTTTTCAATAAAATACATGTTATTTAGAAGAGTTGAGCTTGCGGGTTTTATATGACAACATTTTATTTTTGCATTAAGATGAAAAAGAAATACAATTTTAATATAGGAGTCTACCGGACTCCATGTCACCTTAAGTGATGGAAATCTAGATGTCAGCAGTTAAGGGTTAAATAACACCAAGTTTAAAAGAAATGTTTACTATCACTTAGAGTTCTTATTGTATTTTTAGCACTTATAACATATGTGAGTAAATTGCCGTAAAACGTGTACTCGCGTACAAAAAGGGGTGTGTGTAATGACGTGTTAATGAGTATTTATGTATATTATAACTTCGGATCTCTACATATTGTAGCTTCTAGGAAGCGATTTCAATTTATAGAGCAATTTTTCAATTGGATAAGATTTAAAGTTCAAGAAGCTGATATTTTTTACGATTTAACTTAATTCTTACATCTCGTTGGCGCGAATAATCAATCATTCCTTTACACAACAGTTTTCGAGATAAGATACATATATGTCTTTTAATATATCCAGTTGAAGTTACACACATTACTTTGATCAACCTTCAACTGCATTAACTCTAGAAAACTGGACATTCGTAAAAGTTACGACGCTCCATAAAAATTTTTAAAGTTCGGGTATTCCCCGGTCCTGCTTCGCTATGAACCGTTAGCTATTTGTTCCAATAGTCGTTATCTAACCGGTGGTGTCTGCATTTCTCATATTTTTTAACGCTTAATTACATATTTTTGAAGCTCGTCGTTAATTTTACGAATATCCAATATTCACGTTACTTTCTTTGTATATTATTGTGACATCGTACATTGAATAATTGGACTAATGTTGGTCTAATGGTGGTAAGCTACATTTTTGATACCTTGGAATTTTTAAATAATTATTAATATACTATTATATAAAGAACATGGCGCAAAAACCCTTGACTCAAAAAGAAATAGAGACTGAAATACAGCGTATAATGGATGGTGAAGGCTGTGAATCTGATCCTTTTGAAGACAGTGGAAGTGATTGAGAGGAGAATAATATAGAATACGAATCAGAAAGTTCAGATATTGACTTATTGATACTGTAGCCTTCGGCCAACGCCAATCAGGCTAATCTATTTGAAAACTCTTCAACTGCCACACAACAACCATTAGAAGAAACTAGTAACAATGATATTGGTGAACAAGGTTTGTCAACTAACGCAGATCAGTCCAATTTATCTCAACATTGCCCATCTCCAAAAAGTAATGATTCGGAGAGGAATGTGGAAAACAATCTTTTTTTACCTCGTTATATAATCAAACCCAAGACCAAATATTTGAAAGGAAAAAATGGTCAGCGGAAATGCCTGAAAGACGTGGAAAAACTAAAGCAAGAAACATTATTCATTTTTTACCTGGTTCTAAAGCAGATGTTACAAATTGTTCAACTTATGATGAGTATTTCTTACACTTTTTTTCAAATGAAATGTTAGATATTATTCTCTTACACACAAATGCCGAAATCACCAGACAAGCAGAAAAATATAAGAGTAACGCGAATGTATTCCAAACAACGAAAATTGAGATAAAAGCTCTTCTTGCAATTTTGATAAAGTCTGCAGCGAACAAAGATAACCATTTATTGACAAAATATATGTTTGATACTAAAATATCAGGAACATTTTACAGAGCCTGTATGAGCGGTGAGCATTTTTCATTCCTAATAAATTGTCTTAGATTTGATGATAAAGGAACTAAACTGGAAAGGAAAAAAGCTGATTCATTTGCACCCATTCGTAAGATACGGGATATTTTCATTGCAAAGTGTAGAAACTCGTACATACCTTCTTCTTACCTAACTATTGACGAGCCGTTAATTGGATTTCGCGGACGTTGTCCGTTTAGGATGTATATTCCGAGTAAGCCGTGCAAGTATGACATCAAAATAATCATGGTGTGCGATTCTTCTTCAAAATATATGTTAGATGCCAGTCCCTACTTAGGAAAATCCACGAAAACAAACGGATTGCCATTGGCTACGTACTTTGTAAAAGAACTTACTAAATCTGTCCATGGTAGTAATAGAAACATTACCATGGATAATTGGTTTACATCTGTAGGTTTGGCTAATGATTTATTAAAAGATCCATATAAACTTACTATAATAGGGACTCTCCGAAAAAACAAAAGAGAGATTCCTAAGAAAATGTTAGATGTTAGAGAGAGAAATCCTAACACATCCATGTTTTGTCACGATCAGATGAAGACAATGGTATTGTACGTGCCAAAAAAGAACAAAATTGTTTTACTTTTATCCACTCTCCATGAAGGGGCTGAAATATCATCCATAGGTAAACCTGCAATTATAATGAATTATGACGAAACAAAGGGTGGAATAGACACATTCGACTAAATGTGTTCTAATATGATTGTTATGTACCCCGATGCAGGGAAATAGGTTTTGACAACAAAAACGCGTTGGTTCTACTAGTCACTACTATAATCAACTATTCTGGTCGAGGTTCTATTGGGAAGTTTGCGTGTTTTTACCCCCAAGCTGTATTTATGTATATATCTAATCAAATAGAGGGGTGATTACAAAACTAATTACTATGCAATGTCTATTGGAAAAACTCCGGACCTTGGCTTAATTACTTTATCTGTGGGGCCAAGGTTAAGTTAGTATTATTGGTTGGGCCAAAGGCCGCGTTAGTACAGAACAAATACAATTCTTCATGAGAAATACAAATAAGCTCGAATATCAGTTAATTTATCCTAATTCATAAGATAGGTACATTACATGGTTTCTACACTCCTCGCCAGAAAGATAGCCCAGGTGTGCTATCTTTAATTTTTCACCAACGCATGTAAAGTTTTGAATTTGCGACGAATAATATCAAACCTTATCAGCTCAGAATATGCGGTTCGTTGAAAATAGTTAAAAATAGCTTGAACAAACGGTTTTTCGGAGAGTACGCATCGTTTTATCGGACACCGTATCGTAGTGGAACCAATATAGCACAGCAAACCCAACATGGAGAGCACCTCCGGGCAGGAATCCAATGGTTCCAGCCAAATGGACGAAGAAGGGTTTAAAACCCCCAGATCAAGAAAAAGAGGGAGACCTAGAAAAGCCGAAACACCCACCCAAGAAAAGAAACGCACAAACTTTAACACGTCCGACACAGAAAACGAAAACACACAAAAAACGCAAGTAAATAGAAATAATTCCACAGCAAACCTGAACTAACCTGAGCTAACCTGAACTAACCTGAGACGGCGTACTTTGCCTGTATTCGAACATTCTTTCAATATCTCGGCTCCGAAACTTACTAGAGTCCAACTAGCATACGCATGGGAAAATATAAACAAAAACAACTCTGACATCATCATACAACAAAAGGAACGTTTCCTTCTTAAGACAAACGACGAGAACGCCGCAACAAAAACCCTAGATACGCTGATCCAACAAAAACAAATAACAAATTATAACAAATCGAAACAACCCAACATAATACAGAATTTGCAACAACATCAAAACAACCCGGGACCGTCTTACTCAGTCATAGTAAACGGGGTTGAACCGGAAATAACAGACGAAAATTTTGCGCAACACTTACAATCCATAAACATCAAAATCAGATTCTGCAAAAGAATTATTTCCAAGCAACGTCAAAAACCCACACTGATGATACGTTTAATAACAGGGGAGGTTGAAACCTACGAAAGACTCATGTCCGAGGGAGGGATTTACTTTCTGGGACGTATATACAGGGTGACCGAGAGCAGACCACCGCCTCCAATACCAGCCCCTTGCAGCAAATGCAGCGCATTCAACCACACCACTGCCAACTGCCCAAACACCATAAAATGCGACAAATGTCTCGGGCCTCACAAATCAATAAATTGCACTTCACCACTGCCTCCAAAGTGCTCGGCCTGCGGTTCCGAAGATCATGCAGCCTGGAGCATGAAATGCTCTAAACGACTAACAGCACCTATCGAAGGCATCCCGAATATCAAGATCAAATGCAACAATAAGAGAACAGCAGAGCTGCCGAGAGAGGTTACTCAAAATAACAGAATCCATGAGCCATTTACGAAACATGATTATATCATAAACGTCACCAAGAAAGCCCTAAACAAAAACAAAATCAACAGAGAAGAACTCCTGGAAAATCTACGGAAACGATTTATTGAAGACTTCAACATAGAAACAGCCGTCCACTTTTTTGGAAAACAAATATATATTGTTATGTTCGACCTCCTTAACCCCGACCTAAACTCTCCTACACAACCCAAAGACATCACACAACACACAATAACTAATACTTCACATTCAATATAAAAATACTCTACGCAAACATTAACGGACTAGTGGGAAAGAAGACAGTAATATAAACAATTACATAGAACGAAGGGACATAGACGGATGCATGTTTGTTGAGACAAAAACAAAACCAGGCAAAACCTTAATTTATAGAGACTGGCAATTCATCACTAAGCATGGTAATGCTACCGATAATGCTAGAGGGGGAGCAACAACTTTCATGAAACCCTCAGTTGCCCTGGGTAAAGCCAATCCACCATCTCTAAATAACACACTAAACGAATGCCTACACTTCACTCTGCCGTACCAAAACGAGAAGGTTCACGTGCTGTTAACATATATTCACCCACACTCCGGCATTGAACATAACATCCTGGTAAAAGCATCACTCTATAAATACTGTATTATAATAGGTGATTTCAACTTCAACAGACAAAAAAATGAACAAATCAAGGACTTCCTCAGCAACTCGAACTTTATCAAAATACAGACCCCACCGACTTTTCTCATGCCAGAAAACAATGACACGACACCTGACGCCATAATACATACAAAAAACTTGACGGGCGTAATAAGAAATGTTGAACTGACCAATGAACTGGGTTCCGATCATTTGGCAATCATTCTAACGCTCAATCTACAACAGCAACCAAGAACGACAACGGACGCAACACAGCCTGATTTAGAGAGAACGAATGTGGAAAAAGTCAAAAATCAGATAGACAAATTTATACAGATCCATCCAGATGCAAACATAGTAGAGCTCCAAAAACAGATTTCTTCCGCTATAATGGATCATTCTCCCGCTAAAAAAAAGACTTTCTATAAACATACGTTGCCTCCATTTATTATAAAATTAATTAAACGGAAACGAGAACTTTACAGGCTGTATACTACAACTTCAAACAATGACTTAAAACGGAATATTAACCTATTAAACTGCGACATACACAACCTTGTTTCACAGTACCGACAGACGAAATGGCTAGAGACTTGCAAAGAAATCGAACGTGATCAAGGGAGAACGTTCTGGACAAAGATTAAAAAACTAGCGCAATACAAAAAAACGGAGAATGCAGGGACAATTGCGGAGAATGGAAAGAGCTTGAATACAGACAAAGGAAAAGCGGACGCGTTTGCGAGACACTATCAGAGAACTTTTAGCATTTCATTAAATCCCAAATTCGAAAAAGGCAACTGGACAAGGATAAGCAACTGGTACGACAGATACTTCGCAACAACTACGGAAAACATGAAAGGCAAAACACAATCAATAACACACACAGAATTTAATGAGGCTCTTGCCAAGATGAAAAACACCTCACTTGGACACGACTACATGAAAACAAACACTTTAAAATGTCTATCTGAACAAGTGAAAGACAAAATACTACAACAAATGAACATAATAATAAATAGCAACAAAATCCCAGACTCTTGGAAAAACGGCATCATTATCCCAATCCCAAAGCCAGGACAGGACAACACCGACGTAGGAAACTATAGACCTATTACTTTACTTCCGGTTATTAGCAAACTTTTTGAACACATCTTGAAAAACAGACTAACGAAACTGTCTAGAAGGTTTATCCCAGAGTATCAGTTTGGGTTTAAGGAAAAACACTCGACGTTGCATTCCCTCTTCATACTGACGAACAACATACAAACAACGCACTTAAACAATGAACACACCGCGACTCTACTGATAGACATCAACAAGGCTTTTGACAGTGTTTGGCATGCAGGACTGCTCTACAAACTTTATCTATTGGGCATCCCTAAATACTTAATTCTACTAATTAAAAACATGCTTTCGAACAGAACACTGCAAGTGCGACTCAATGACGCTATGTCATTCCCCTTTACACCGGAACAGGGCCTTCCCCAAGGCTCACCTCTATCACCACTACTCTATAATACATATTGCCATGACATATACAACTATATACACGATGACAATAACAAAAACCACATTGACAAGACCTCATACATCCTTCAATATGCAGACGACACAGCACTTATATGTCACGCTAAGACTGCTAAAAAAGCAACAGAACAACTGCAGAAACTGACAAACCGGACGATGGACTGGTTCTACAAATGGAGGCTAACTCCTAATGCCACAAAGAACCAGCTACTAATAACTAATCACAGACTCAAACCGGACTCACCAACAATAACTTGTGACGGACACAGAACGCCACCAAAGCCACAGGTGAAGTATTTGGGAATTATACTAGACAGCAAGCTCAATTTCAAAAAACAAACAGACAAAACTAAATCTGAAATCATCAAAAGGGCTAAATACTTCAGGTCCCTGACTTACAAGAACTCCGGCATACCCACGAAAACAGCGACAAAAATATACAAAGCAATATGCAGACCACTTCTGGACTACGGGAACATAATCCTGGCCAACGCTTCGGAAAAGACTAAAAAAAAAATTCAGACAACCGAACAGACAGCACTTAGGACAATAACTAGAATGAGACATCCCCAGAACCCCTTACATAACCCGTCAAACGAACTGCTCTACCGACGCTGCAACATGACAAGGATTAGAGAAAGACATGAAAACATAACAAAAAAATTCAAAGACAAACAAACAAACTGGAACATACTAAAAAGTCTTTGTTTAACAAGACAAAATAGACAGTCACGATATAAAACCCCCACCAAGACGCTACTTGAGTACTACAAGGACCTCTGACACCCCTTCCCCAATAAATGCTATTGTATTATACTGTATATATTATCATAATATACTCTGTGTCAACATGGAAAATAATGGAAACATGTAACAGGCAGAAAGGCCGAAAAGGCCGATAGCCTATTTCCCAGGAAATAAAATTATTAATTAATTAATTAATTAATTAGTTAAAAATATTAAAAGATGTAGCGGGCAAAAAAAATTTTGTTTTAATTTGAAGTACGAAATGATAGCACATTCCGTTAATACATTGCGAAATTCCTCAGTATTTCATTATCTGCCAACGAGGCTGTAAAATATTTCAGATATATGCTGGAAGGAAGGCACTTCAAGATTTTCACCGATCATAAATCGCTTACATATGCCTTCCGGCAGAAGTTCGACAACTCATCCCCGAGGCAATTCCGTCATCTGGATTTCATTTCACAGTTCTCAACGGATATAGAGCACATCGGCGGTAAAAACAACGTCGTAGCTGACACTCTCTCCCGGATCAGCTCAATCGACGCACCTCAACCTGTCGATTACGAAGCCCTAAGCAGACACCAGGCAGACGATCCTGAAGTGCAAGCAATGTTGAGAGATCCTCAAGGAACCGCATTGAACCTAAAGCAATGCAACGTATCTGGCACTGATGCGACCGTTTACTATGACGATAGCAACTCGAAAATCAGACCTTTTATCACAAAAAGTTTTAGATGATCTATTTTCGACAGATTTCACCTCTGCCATTCAGGAATAAAAGGAACCACTAAGCTGATATCCACAAGGTTCGTCTGGCCATCCATGAATAAGGACATCCGAGACTGGACCAAAGTCAGTTGTATCAGCTGTCAAAAAGCAAAAGTTAATAAACATATATACACACCATTGAAGCAACTGCAAGTCCCAGACGATTGTTTCCAAGACATCAATATAGACATTGTCGGACCACTACCACCGTCAAACGGCTACAGGTACTGTCTGACATGCATAGATAGATACTCCTGGTGGACAGAAGCATACCCAATAGCCGACATGGCAGCGGACACCGTCGCAAAAACCTTTTACGACAACTGGATTTGCAGATACGGAACACCACTCAAGATGATCACCGACCAAGGCCGACAATTTGAAAGTTTTCTTTTCAGCGCCCTATCCATTTTACTAGGCTGCAAACGAGTTCATACCACGCCATACCATCCCATAGCGAACGGCAAAGTAGAAAGATGGCACAGAACTCTCAAAGCTGCAATTATGGCTCACGCAACGGAACGCTGGACGGAGGTTCTTCCCACAATCCTGTTGGGATTACTCTGTACCTTGAGAGTCGAGGTGGATGTTTCACCAGCAGAGATGTCGTATGGAACAACTCTACGACTCCCAGGAGAATTTCTCGAACCCTCCAAGCCAGACCACGACCCAACATCTTTTGTACAAAAACTGAAACAGAAAAGGAAGTTGTTACAACCGATCCCCACTAGCAACCACAGCAGCAGAAAAATCTTCGTCGCCCCGAAACTAAAGACCTGCACACACGACTTTGTGAGGAACGATATGGTGAAAAAGCCTCTCCAACCTCCCTACGAAGGTCCCGTACCCGTAAAAAGTGACAAATATTTCACCGTCACCATGAGCAATAGAGACGTCAACATCTCCAAAGATCGATTGAAGTCAGCCTACATTCTCCCTACAGATCCTATAGCGCATGACCTTACCTACGTCAGCTAGAATCAAGTTAAGTCTGTAGGTAGTAAAGAAAAAACTGTACATTTCAGCATACACAGTAAATAGTATTTTCAGCAGTGTACCAATTGTATTAGCATATAGGTAATTGCCATCATATACATCAAGTTCTGGATCATTTCATATTTCTTGTAAATTCGATACTCCATTTCTAGGTGGAGAGTATTGTGGTGCATTATACACTTAAGAGCAGTTTACTCCGAGAACCTGCACCAACAAGTGACACTCATAGGAGTGACAGTTGGCGAGTAACGGGGGCGGAAATAGCGAAAGGGTCCGTTAGCTATATAAACTCAAAACGACCCTTAAGGTCTCTCTTATTATTATTTTTCTCTTAGCTCTCTCAAGATAAAGTACTACAATTATCACCCTCAGTATAGTACACACAGACTGTGATAATAAATGTAGCAATAGTTTTGTGTAAATAAAGAGTCGAGCAGTATCAGCGCGTATTTTGTATCTTAGGACTAGTATCCTTGTCGGGTTAGAATACTAGTCCTTTCAGCGTGCTCACTTCGTAACAGAAATATAGATTACCCCGTTAGCACTAACAGCACGCCGTGTTACTCCGAATCCCATCGGTAAACGCAAACACCTATAAACCCAACAAATAATTATAACGTCCATCGAACTTCACCAAGTTCGTTTTATCGAATAACCTCAACTGTCATTCAATTAGAAATTTCAAATTTAAATTTGTTTTGTTTAGTGTGACGTGTTTGTCCTGTTACAAAAACGTTAAATATATTGTAAATTGGTATTTATTCCTTACTCTGATTTGTATCAGAAAAATTAGGAAATCGGGTAAGCATTTAAAGTTTATTGAGGTATTCTACGATGTTGTTGGGATGGAAAGCAAAGCTTTAAGTATGCTTATTGGTCTGAAGACCCCTCCACACAAGCTACAAAGGGTTCTTGCATTGCCTCATATGTTTGCAGAAGTTCTGATGCATACAAATACGAATTTCCAAAATTAATAACAAGTCTCTGCATAATAAAACCACATTTTAAATACAAGAAATATATTGGAACAAAATCAATGCTATGTTGTTCTATTAGTTGCTTTTTTATAGTCAAGTCTTTATATCTTTTATTTCTTCGTGAGTTTCTTTAACTGACAACTAAAGTTTGAAGGGTAAATGTCCAGACAAAGGTCTTTACCTTTGACTTGCACTCTCACAAGTTACTAAGTGACTTTACTAACTACTCAGTTAGGTTTTATCTTTTTTTAACAGATTAAAAAATTGCCATGAAACTTCACTAAAGTATGGGTTTCACTACTTACATGTAAGATTTCGGTATCGTTATGGAAAGAAAAAAAATAAAACAAAAGCAAGTTTTGAGGTACTTCTTTACTTGTCAAGGATCCGAGTCAGAATGCCCCCCGATACACATGTCTTATCCACCCCCGCGCGCACCCCTCTCTTTCCAAGAGCATTGATAAGCCACATTCCAGGCCTTTTCCCACGATTCCCTGACCCATAATCAATTTTTCTCTCGCCTATGTTAAGGAATTCATAAACAACCCTCTATCGTTTTCTCACGCTTATCTTAGAAGTAATTTACGGCTAACCCCCATGTCATTCTCACATGGTATTACTTGATAGTCTTAACATAAGCGAGGAATGCTCACACGGCCAATTCTGACACTAAATTCGCTCTCGAATTTACCTCTAACAATTATTGACAAATAAAGCATACTTAATGAATTAATCTAAGTCTTAACAAAAATATACTCAATGAACTAAATCTAAGTTTTAACAAAAACATGCTCAATGAATTAAATCTAAGTTTTAAACAAAAACTTACTCAATAAATTAAGTCTAAGTTTTTAACAACAAAAGAATTCTCAAGGTGTGAAGCGTTGCAGCTTCCAACATCAACAATTTTTTTTTTTTTTATGCGAAGCGCTACTGCTTCCAACATCAAGCTCTAAGATGCGAAGCGTTACGGCTTCCAACATCAAGCTCTAAGATGCGAAGCGTTACGGCTTCCAACATCAAGCTCTAAGATGCGAAGCGTTACGGCTTCCAACATCAACAAATTTTTTTTTTTTTTTTTTAAATATATTTTTTGAATTGGTCAATGCTCACACGAGCCTAATAACGATAACAATAAGTAAATAATTAGTCATCTTCCATCTAAAACTCTCCAGGCCATATTCGTAACATCTCAGTTGCGACTATCCTTTTGCGATTTGTTATTAAGTTTAGCAGTTCCACTCGATCATTCGGAACGAGTTTTGTGATTTCAAAAGGACCGTCGTACCTTCTGTCCAGCTTTGCCAAGTGAGAGTTTCCCGATGGATGGAAAATGATATCTCCTACATTAAAGCTTTTGTTAATTCTATGCGTTTTATCATATTTAGATTTCATGTACTCTCCATGCCCAAGGGTACGTTCGTATGCTAGTAGGCGATCTTTTTCTAGAGTATCAGTTATGGTGCGAGGAATAGCAGACGTTAGAGACTCAATGTTTTGGCTGGCTAGGTGTCGACCCGTTAGAAGATAAATAGGTGCGAATCCTGTAGTTTTTTGAACCGTTGTGTTTAGTGTACCCTGTAACTTTTCCGCACTACTCGTCCATTCTGACTTACCTTTGATTGTTGTTCTCAACAAATCTAGTACCGTAGAGACATACCTCTCGACTTGGCCATTACCTCTAGGGGCACTTTTGGCTACACAGTGCTGCTCAATATTTAGGTCTGATAGGTATTTTGTAACTAATTTGTCGGTAAAATTTGTCCCGCGGTCGGAAATGAGTCTTTTTGTGTTTCCTAAGATGTTCAAATAAATTCTTAATTTATCGCGGGTTTCTGTTCCCGTTAGGGTTTTTATGGGGATTAAGAAAACAAATTTAGTAAAGGAATCTATTAAAATTAAAAGATGTTTAAATCCTTCCTTAGTTTCGGGAAAAGGACCGACACAATCGGCGTGTAAGGTGTGAAACGGAATTGGTACCTTTTTGATGGGATGTAGGGTTCCTTGTTTTGGGCCAGTATGTTTTTTACTCGCTATGCACGTTAAGCAATGATTACAGTATTTCCTGACGAATCGGGCCATTCTGGGGAACCAGAAGTAATGATTTATCATTGCAAATGTTTTATCTATTCCGATATGATTCTGTTCGTCATGAAATGACTTTAACAGACCAAATCGGCTGCCTTTCGGGACATAAGCACGATAGATAGGGGGGTTTTGTCCCGGGTTGATTTTTCGGAACAAAATATCTTTTTGACAAAAATATTCATGCGTTAATTTCCCTTCTTCTAATTTGGATTTAATTTCTCGCGTAATTGGGTCTTTTTTTTGACTGATTTTTAGCCAGTTATCGGTTGTAATGATATTTATTTGCAACGCGTAGGGTTTCTCTATCGGATTTCGACTTAAGTAGTCTACGTGCTGAATATATTTGCCTTTCCGATATTCGATTGTAAAGTTAAATGATTGTAAGTACAGCCACCAGCGCGCGACTCTCGGGACCAAGTCCTTTTTGTTTTGGGTTAATTTTAAGGCGTTACAATCGGTCACTAGCTTGAAGTTTATGCCTAGCAAATATACCCTAAAGTGTTTAACGGCTGTATACACTGCTAGAGTTTCCAATTCGTATGAATGATATCGGCTTTCTGTATCTGTGGTACGCTTGGAAAAATACGAAACTACTCTTGTCGTCCTATCTAAATGCTTTTGAAACAGTATCGCCCCGAACCCCAATGAACTCGCGTCCGTGTGCAACTCGGTCTCTAAATTTGGATCAAAAATGGCTAATAATGGAAATTGACTTAGAAAGGCACAGACGTAAGTCTTCGCGATTTCTTGTTCACTTCCCCAAACAAATTTTTCGCTAGCTCTTGTTAGTTTGGTTATAGGGGCGGTACGAGTCGCGAACTCCGGAATATACTTCCGGAAATAGCTTGCTAATCCCATAAATTGGCGAACCTGCTTGACGTTCCTTGGTTCGGGCGCTCTAAGTAAGGCCTCGACCTTTTCCGGTCCCGGTTTTACCCCGGCTTCTGATATGAGTTGCCCCAAATACAAAATTTCGTTTTGGAAAAATTTGCATTTTTTAATATTGAGAGAAAATCCGGCGGCAGAAAGTGCTTGTAACACGCGGTCTAATTTTTCTAATCCCTCGTTAATTGTGTTTGATGGAATTAGCACATCATCCATGTAAACTAGAGCGTCCCTGTCCTTTAACCTACCTAGAGCCTTGCATATTGCCCTTTGGAACACAGCTGGCGCGTTTGATAACCCAAAAAGAACCCTGAGATATTCAAACTGCCCATCAGGGGTAACGAACGCTGTTTTGGCAATAGAACCTTCCGATACTGGGATTTGATGAAATCCCGAGGCCATGTCAAGGATTGTAAAATATTTCGTTTTCCCTAACTGATCGATTTGGTCATCAATACGCGGTAAGGGAAAGCGGTCCTTTACTGTTATTTGGTTTAATGCGCAATAGTCAACGCACAGCCGGCTTGAGCCGTTCTTTTTGTGGACTAGTATTACAGGACTGGCGTAGGGAGAATTACTTTCCCTAATGATTTGATTTTTTAATAAATCTTCGATGATTTCCTTGACTGTTTCGCGTTCACACAGGGCCATTCGATATGGGTTGTAACGGATTATCTTGTCGCTCTTTAATTTTATCTCGAGTTCCCCTGTATTGACTTTAGTCACTGAGTTTCCCGTAGTAATGTGCGCACTATACCTGAGTAAGATGGTTTTTAGTGAATCTAGATCTTTTCCTCTGAGAGTAGTCACAATTAAATCGTCAGCCAGGGAAACGGGATTTACTCTTCCTACCTCTCTGCTGCTTTCACTGCTCAAATGGATCCGGGTGCCATCTGAATCGGACATAATTTGGATTCCCTTGTGTTCGAATAAATTCCGATCCAAAATGACATCGAAATCCATAATTGTGTCTTCGACCACGTGAAAGAGTAACTGAAATGCCGTTCCCTCACGTTCGATCGTCAGACGGGTTTTACAATTAGTCGGAACCATCTTTCCCCCAAATCCCTTCAGCATCAAAAAACTGGGGATCAAATGACAATTGAGTTTCCTAGCAACACTTTCCTGGATTAAACTACATTCGGCCCCGGTATCGACTAAACAATTGACTTCGTTGCCCTGATTTGAAAACTTTGTACAAAACTCATTATTTAATTTGACTGTGAAGAAATTAATTGTTGAGGTTCCTTCGATAAACAAAAACAACAATTTGGTTTACGAAAGTGGACTGTATTAAATTTCACTTATATAAATAATGGTAAAGTATTGGTCTAAGTATGAAGTGGGAGTTTGCTTAGTTGGGAAGATTACGAGTTACGTTTACAGTCACATGTCTAGAGCGAGCACTAGTCAAAGAGAGCAAAATTACTGCGATCATCCCTTAAGTATTAAACCCGAGGAACTCCAACCAGGGGCGCACCAATACCAGAAGCCCTTACGGGCAATGGTCGCGCCTAAGATCATAAATCGCCGCTATCTGGCAAATACCTATACAAGTCGCTTTCATTGAAGTATTGCAGATCCGCCGAACTGCGGATCGTGGCAATGGTCCAATTTAGAAAGCTTCCTTTGACGAGTAGTGTATTTCCCAGCCATAAAGAGCCCTTCGATATGGCCTGTTGGGTGCGATGGTCTGGCGCCCAGATGGAATCCTCCAAATACGTATCGATACACATGGGCGTAACTTCAGGGATGAAAATACAAAATAAATTAACTAAGCAAACTACACCAAGAAACAATAACCTAAAAGTCCTTAACATGCCCCCCGCCTTGAAGCGCTTGGAGCGTCTTCAACGACAGTCTCTACCGGCAAGGGACATATCTTACTAAACGAGCGCTTCACCAGACCACTGGAAGTTCTTATGGTAGCTACACGGTTCACTCCGTCCCGGCCAGGATGCACTGCTACAATTCGTCCCATGCGCCAGTTTGAGAGAGGAAAGTTGTCTTCCTTGACGAGTACAAGCACTCTTTCTTGGACGTCTTGCTGCTGCGTTTTCCATTTCACCCTCTGCTGAAGTTCGCTGATGTATTCCTTGCTCCATCGCTTCCAAAAGTGCTGCTTGATTAATTGGATTCTTTGGAATACAGACAGCCGATTTGCAGGAACATGTTGCAGGTCTGGGTCGGGCAGCTCCGTGGTGCTTCTTCCAATCAGGAAGTGAGCGGGTGATAAGGGAGTTAGGTCATTGGGATCTTGAGACATGGGAGAAAGAGGACGGGAATTGAGAATCGCTTCGATTTGTGCTAATAAAGTGATCAATTGTTCGAACGTTAAGTTGGCATTTCCCGCCACTCTCTTCAGGTGGTGTTTTACCGATTTGACACCAGCCTCCCAAAGACCTCCGAAGTGAGGTGATTGGGCGGGTATGAAGTGCCACTGCACACCTTCTCGAGCACATGAATCGACCAAATTGCGAGATTCTTTAATTAAGAAACTGCCGAGCTCTGACAGTTCCCGATTGGCACCAACGAAATTTGTGCCATTATCCGAGTAAACATGACTAGGCCGTCCACGCCGAGCCACAAACCGACGAAAAGCGAGCAAAAACGACTCACTACTGAGATCAGACACTAATTCCAAATGCAGAGCCTTCGTTGCAAAGCATATAAAAACGCTTACGTAGCACTTGGACAACCTCGAGCCGCGACCCTTTCTATCCCTGATATGGAGAGGACCCATGTAGTCCACTCCTACCACCGAAAATACGCGTCCAACCGTTAAGCGCTCTTGTGGAAGGTCACCCATGATAGGCGCTAAACATTGAGGATTGAATCGCGAACAAGCAGTGCAATTTCTAACAGTAGCCCTGATCAAGTTACGAGACGCGACAATCCAAAATTTCTCCCTCATGGACGAGAGCAGTAGTTGAGGGCCGGCGTGCATTAGTCTCTTATGCTCATGCTCGCATAACATCCGCGATAATCGATGTTTGGGAGAGAGAAGCATAGGATGCTTCTTATCAAAATGATAAGGCGAGTTTCGCAGCCTTCCTCCTACTTTCATTACGCCCTCCCTGTCCACAAACGGACTCAAACTCAGCAGTTTACTTTTTGGGCTCAAGGCGATCCCCCCGGTGAGACGATCATATTCATCTGGAAAACTGTCCCTTTGAGCAATCCTAACTAAGGTTTTAGTAGCATCATTTAGCTCTAAGCTCGATAATGAGCCACTCACGACGTCCCGTTTCAGCGACCTCGAACGACAGTTTCGAACAAACCGAAGTCTATGAATGAAGATCTTAGCGACAATTAGCGAAGGAGATAGCAGACCCAAGGGATCAAAGACTTGAGAAATGCTCGATAAGATGGTGCGCTTAGTCACCTTTATTCCTCCTTCAGGCAGACGAATTTTGTATGACAGAATGCCTGATGAACACTGCCATGTCAACCCTAAAATCTTAGCCCTATTGTCACCATTGAAGTCTAGCACCTGGAAGTCCTCGCTTCCTTGACTTACGGAGCCCAAAATTGCAGGTTCGTTGGAAATCCATTTTCTCAACTTGAATCCGGCGCCCAACAATGCGGCCGAAACCCTGCTACAAACGCTGACTCCTTCCTCAATCGAATTTACTGAGTGAAGGAAGTCATCAACATAAAACGACGATTTTATTATAGATGCTACATCAAGTTCGCACTCCTCGGCTATTTGATGAAGACACCTCACGGCCAGGAAACTGGCGCTAGCTTGACCGTATGTTACGGTGTTTAATTCGAAAGCCTCGACAGGGGCTGAGGGCGATTCCCTCCAAAGAATTCTTTGCAACGCTCGTTGCTTAGGCTCAACTAATACTTGCCTATACATCTTGGCGATATCCGCCGATACTACAAAACGAAATTCACGAAAACGAATCAAAATGTCGAACAAATCGGGCTGGATGACAGGACCAACCATTTGCAACTCATTAAGGGATTTGCCTGTTGAAGAAGGCATGCTACAATCGAATACAACCCTTAATTTAGTAGTGCAGCTTTCCGATTTGATCACAGGATGATGAGGCATGTAGTAGACGACACTATCATCCTCATCAAGCACTCGAGACATGTGCCCCAGGCTCAAATATTCACGAATGAATTTGCAATATTCATCCTTCATCCCTTGATCCTTACTGAGCTTGCGCTCTAACGACAAAAACCTTTGGAGAGCCTTCTCCTTCGAATTACCTAGCTCAGTGACAGGATGCTTGAAGGGGATAGCAACAACGAAACGACCATCGGACGAACGCCTATGCGTTCTTTGGAAATGCTCCTCACATGAAAGCTCCTCAACCGACCAGGCCTTGGTCTCAGCAAAGTTCTCTTCAACTTCCCAAAACCTTTTCAAGTCAAATTCGATTTCACGGCCACCATGCCTCGAATTGACGTTCAAGTTACAGACTGTGCTGCAGATGCCAGCCTGCATCATCGGTCCGGAGACGACCCAGCCGAACCTAGTTTTTTGCAGGATGGGGCTATTCGGACCAAGACTAATTTGACCAACACACAACAATCTATAAAACAATTCGCTACCTATTAAAAGGTCTATGGGACCAGGCCTATTGAATTCTGGATCCGACAATGTAATGTTGGAAGGAATGTTTAATCGACTGACATCCACAACGGCACCAGGAATGAATCCGGTAATCCTGGGCAAAACTAAACATTTCAAAGAAGCTTGGTAACCCCTGCGTCGAGCACACACCTCGACGTTGCAACTGTGTGTTATTTCCGACGCCCTTAAACCCAATCCTCCGACTAGCATCTCAAATTTGTCCATCTTTATCTTTAGCCTTTTACACAACGAAGAGCTAATGAAATTCGACTGACTTCCCGAATCCAAAAGCGCGCGTACTTTCAAGCACGCTCCCCCGGCACTGCGAACCTCTACCAAAGCTGTAGACAGAAAGACATGGTTTTCCGAACTTAGCGCAGACAACGAAACCCTATGTTCCAAATTCTCCTCCGAATGGGAGATCGCCTCTTGCCCTCTGCTAGATTCAAAGTGCAACAAGGTGTGGTGCTTAGTCGTACACTTGGCACAATGCTTAGCGCGACAATCTTTTCCGAAATGCCCTAGCTTTAAACAATTCAAACACAATTTGAGTTGTTTGGCTTTGTTAAATCTTTCGCTGGGAGGCGTAGCCAGAAACCTTTGACAATTAACTAGTAGGTGATTTGCTTTACACACTACGCACTTCAAATCGCTTCCCACGAAAGTTTTAACACTTGCCCTATTGTGTTTGAATCCCGCATTTTTCTCTGTCTTAGTGCTGCCCCTTTGACGCTCGATTGCTGCTAGCATGTCTGCCCTATTTTTTAGGAACTCTCGCAAGGATTCCCACGAGGGAACCTCTTTCTTGTTGCCCTTCGCCTCTTCCCAATGCCTTTCCTTTACTCGATCCAGCTTGCTACCTATGAGACAGGCTATCAAATCACTCCAGTGTTCAGTTTTTTGACCCAACGCCGATAACGTCCTTAGATTTTTCCCTACGTTATCAATTAGGTCCCTCAGTTTATGAGCCGATTCCCTGTCTACCGATTCTATCTCGAGTAACGCCTTCATGTGCATATGTACAAGTACTCGCGTGTTATTGTATCGCTCGCTTAAGGTTGTCCATGCGACATCATAGTTATTATCAGTAAATTCCAGAGTTTCTAGAACCTGAGATGCCACACCTTGCAACGACGCCCGCAAGTAATGGAATTTGATTTAACGAGTGGTTATTGTGTATCAAGCTTACATAGGTATCCCGAAAACCTAGCCAATCTTTATAATCACCAGAAAAGGTGGGTAACGAAATAACTGGCAACTTGACGCCTGCTAAGGGACTAGGAGGCATCGATTCATTTGCATTGCTGACTTTTACCGATCTGTCGGCCTTACTAAATTTATCTAATAAATTTTTGCCATCAGCCTTTAGCCCATAAAATCGGTCTTCAAATTCAGCTCGCTCATTTACCTCTTCATCAAGATCAGTAGCGTGTAGCTCCAACTCACTTTGGGCGGCCTCAAACTTATCGAAAATAGTGTCTAATTTATTAAATCTTTCTACTAATTGATTGATTTCAGTGCTACTTAATCCATCATCCAAATCCAAGTTTTCGATAAATTTACTAAAACATAGTAAGTTGGGCCTTGCATATTCTCCTAGCCACGTTTAACTTTTTAACTTCCTCAGCAGAGGCCATAATCCCAACAAATTAAATATATTCAACTATAAATTACTATGAGCACCAATACAAATGACTACGAGTTGCAACTTGTGGCCGATTCAAGACTTTACAAAATATGCAGCTACGATATTTGTGATACACAAGATATTATTTGATCGATACGAGTAGCACAAACGAAACAATAAGGATAAGGAAATAAGGATAAAGGACTTACCCACTTCCCAAACAAAGCTCCCTAGCTTCCACGATGATCCAAGCACACCAAGCTTTTCTTCTTACTTAGCCACGACGACGAATGATTTTCTTGTTCTGGCACGTGTAGCGATTTCTACCAACGCCTACAGAACAACTTCTAGCACGATATAAACGACGAATGATTTTCCACGAGCCCGAATCCGGCTCGAAGGACCAAAATGTTGAGGTTCCTTCGATAAACGAAAACCACGAAAACAACAATTTGGTTTACGAAAGTGGACTGTATTAAATTTCACTTATATAAATAATGGTAAAGTATTGGTCTAAGTATGAAGTGGGAGTTTGCTTAGTTGGGAAGATTACGAGTTACGTTTACAGTCACATGTCTAGAGCGAGCACTGGTCAAAGAGAGCAAAATTACTGCGATCATCCCTTAAGTACTAAACCCGAGGAACTCCACCCAGGGGCGCACCAATACCAGACGCCATTGCGGGCAATGGTCGCGCCTAAGGTCATAAAATCGCCGCCATCTGGCAAATACCTATACAAGTCGCTTTCATTGAAGTATTGCGATCCGCCGAATTGCGGATCGCGGCAAAGGTCCAATTTAGAAAGCTTCCTTTGACTAGTAGCATATTTCCCAGCCATAAAGAGCCCTTCGATATGGCCTGATGGGTACGATGGTCTGGCGCCCAGATGGAATCCTTCAAATACGTATCGATGCCCATGGGCGTAACTTAAGGGATAAAAATACAAAACAAATTAACTAAGCAAACTACGCCAAGAAACAATAACCTAAAAGTCCTTAACATTAATCTTTGCTATTTTATTATTAGATTCCCTTGTTCGCTTGTTTTTTTTGAAGCATTTCGATTCGTCATGACCCTGTTTGCGGCAAAAACTACAAGTTACGCGGGCAGGTCTTGTTTCCAGTCCAGGTTCCTTTCCCGAATTGGGGCAGTTTCGTACTAAGTGTCCTGGACTGTCACAAAGATAGCATAATTTAGGGCGATCATCTTTCCCGAACGGATATTGACGTTTTGTTCGAATAGGGGTGGCTTGTCTATTATTATCTATCATTTTGAAATTATTTAAGAGAGATAACAACGCAGCCACAGTGGTGACTCCACTATTAAACATCGCGGTTCGTACCGTTGCGTCTCTAACGTCACCCATTACGAGTTCTACCAACTGAGACTCAGATAAATTAAAGTTCAAGGCCTTAAGTAAGGAAATTTTCTTTCTAGCATACTCACAGTACTCTTTAGCGTCGTTGCTGGTGTATCTGCTGGCCTGGCGAAACCGCTCACTCAAGTTGTTTTTCGGCGGGTATAGGTCCGACAGTTCCGCCTTGAAGTTTTCCCAAGTTTTCTCGGAAGGCTGCCAAGCGTTGAACCATTCTTTGGCGTCGCCCATCAATCCACTAGCCGCCCGTGATAGAGTCTCGAAATCGGTCCAATGGAAGGTTTCTCGGAGCTTTTCGATCTCGGTTACCCATCTCGCTACCCCCAAGTCGTCACTTGTTGGATTGAAGAGTGGTATTTGGATCAAGGTGACCACATTCCTTGAAGAGTTCGGTTGCGCTGCGTTTTCCCTCAATTGCTGGAGAGTTTCAGCTAGGACTTGGACCAAAGCCTCCATGTTTCAGTTTTGTCACACTCGCGATTTTTGAAAAAGAAAAAAGGAAAAAAACTTCCGTGTAACTGCTCGGCGCTATTGAAGCACGACCAAAGCACTTATTCGCACACAATTAAAGCACTGATTAGGACACGACTATGGCACTTATTAGGATTGTATCCCACTTCTGATGTAAGATTTCGGTATCGTTATGGAAAGAAAAAAAATAAAACAAAAACAAGTTTTGAGGTACTTCTTTACTTGTCAAGGATCCGAGTCAGAATGCCCCCCGATACACATGTCTTATCCACCCCCGCGCGCACCCCTCTCTTTTCAAGAGCATTGATAAGCCACATTCCAGGCCTTTTCCCACGATTCCCTGACCCATCATCAATTTTTCTCTCGCCTATGTTAAGGAATTCATAAACAACCCTCTATCGTTTTCTCACGCTTATCTTAGAAGTAATTTACGGCTAACCCCCATGTCATTCTCACATGGTATTACTTGATAGTCTTAACATAAGCGAGGAATGCTCACATACATATGTTCATTTCTGGAAAATAATTCACTATTTACATCCTGCTTCATATGATGGCCCAGTTCTTTGTTCTAGAGATGTCTATATTAGCTTAATTGAAGCTTAATTGAATTTGACATATATCCAGACATTACAGTTTGGGCTTTACAATATCATGCTATATACTACTTAGACAAAGTGATAATTTTTTTCACTCTGTCCAGAGTGTGCAATATCTGTTTTAGAATAGTAGTTTGAGTAATAATGGCCAAAAAATCAGATAAATATACAGGGTGACATTTTAAAAACTTGCAATGGTTATATCTCAGGAATGAAAAAAGATTGAAAAAGTCCTCGAAACTATTTCTATCATTAATAGGGGGAACCGAAATTATGTACTTACTAACCAATTCGTGTCTACCCTCTAACCTACAACCACCCCAATTTTGTAATTTTAAATGACAATTCCTTATTTGAAATGGCTCATTTTAAAACTCTTTAAAAAATGTTTTACGATTATGTTAACTAACATCTTATTTGTTCAAGCGGTTATTGAATTATTATATTAAATAAAAAAGGAATAGAAAATAAATTTTCAGAATCATATTGAAGCATCTACTAATATTTAAAATAGTACTTCTATCATTTACTTAGAGGTTTTGAAGAATTTAAAAAGCAAAATTAGTAAATTTTTTTAATTTAGAATTCTGCTTTCAGACCTTCATTTATTTCACTTCATTTTTGTACTGAAATCAGTGAAAAAGATTTTGACTAATATTATTAAATAATTTTTGAAACTTTGAGTACCAGTATGATTAAAGCTTTTATTCCATTTTATTTTTCCCACAATGGTGTACAATGTTGCTAAACATGTAGAAATAATACTCTTTATGGTTAAGAAAATCATTGTTTCCTCACTTCAGCTGCTGTGATCAATGATAAATATAAGGGCAGAAATGTTCGCCGTAAGTACGTTCAACAGTTAATCACTAAATTTCAAGAAATAGGTTCTGTTGTTAATAAGAAAAGGAATGAACCAACAGTTCTTAACAAAGTAGCTCTAGTGGAAGTTCTTAGTCAGTTTGGGATGAACTCTATTTTAGCGATACATCAGGCAGCTACAGCAATGGGAATTTCACGCGAAACGATTAGGAGGGTATTAAAATTGAATAAAATTCATCCTTATAAAATGCAAATCGTTCAAGAACTTTGAGGGTGATCCAGGCAGGAGAATTGAAATTTGGGAAATAGTGACTCTGAGAATTGTTACTAAACCTTGACTTGTGAAAAACATTTGTTTTAGTGATAAATGTTCTTTTTATTTAAATGTGCATGTTAATAAGCAAAACTGTCATTATTGAAGTGAGCAGAACCCGCACATATTTAGAGATCGTGCCTAGTACCTTGAAAAATTTAATGTTTGGGCTGGGATATTGGGGGATACTATTATTGGTCCGTTGTTTATAAAGGTAAACTAAATGGTGCGGTTTATGCCGATATGCTTGAAAATGCCATTGAACTTTTGATTTTTCGTAAATTGGAAAACCAGGTTAACATATAAGAAAACATGTCTTTAAACGAGGATTTGCTACACTTTCAACGCGACGGAGCACCTCTTCATTATGTGGTTCCCGTTAGGCAATGGTTAGATGATCATTATTCAAATAATTGGATTGGTAGACGAAACGTTATAGTAGAGTGGCCACCAAGGTCTGTAGACCTAACGCTACTGGATTTTTTTTTATGGGGACATCTAAAATCTGTCGTCTTTAAAACTCAGCCTGACTCAATTGAGAAACTACAAGAAATAATTGTTCAAGTATGCCAGGCTGTCAAAGGAAACTTTAGCTAACGTTTCTCAGGAATTTAAAAGCAGGCTTTATTATTGTCTGAAAAATAACGGAAACCATTTTAAACACTTAATTAAATAAAAGGTAAATGCAAACATTCTATTCCTTTTTATTTAATAATTCGATAACTGCTTAAACAAATGTGATGTTAGTTAATACGATCGTAAAACATTTTAAAGGGCTTCAATGTAGACTATTACAAATCGATGGGTTGCTATTTAAAATTACAAAGTTGTGGTGGCTGGGGGTTAGAGGGTAGACAGAGGTAGGTTAGTAAGCACATAATTTTGGTTCACCCTTCTAATTGAAGAGTGGAAATATCAAAGGCGTTAAGTGCCAATTTCGAGTAAATCGTTACTTTCCTTTTTAAAATGATCAATGTACCATCAGCAATATCTTGTGAAATGTGTTAACATTAATAGCATAGCATTTAAGGAAGTGCTATATTGGTATTTAGTACATAATGTTAACCCGGGATTCTTAGCACCTTTCTAATTATATTTTTAAGTATTTTTCTAGTTTACAAAGTTTAAGTTTTTAGGATGTTTACTTGATGTTACTTATTTAGAGTAAGAAGAATTATGCTTGTATTTTTTCTTAACATTATATATTCAGAGGCAGACTTTTAATAAAGTTTTCTTTCAATTTCTTCATTTTCTGTTTTTGGTAGTTAGCACCTTTGATATTTCCACTCTTTAATTGTAGAAACGATTTTGAGGAATTTTTCAAATCTTTTCTCATTCCTGAGATATAGTCATTGCAAGTTTTTAAAGTGTCACCTTGTTTATACAGTATATTAAATTTAAACTTGTACATCTTAAAATTTTGTAATATTTAATTATTTTCTCTTAATTAAAGACATGTACATTTTTCTGTGTATATTGCGTGAAGAACGATTAAGGACGATAGGTTTATATTACAACCTCTTGTGATAAAATACCTGTTGGCAAAACATTAGTTGTTGTAGTTCTTTTAACAGTCAAACAGCACCTTGTATTTCGCGGATTCCTAGCTAACAAATATATCTTGAATTGATTGTGTAGGTCCAAACTTACTTTATTACAATCCAATGAAATTTTAACCAAGTTACAAGTGTAATAATTAATACCCTTGTAACAATGAAACGGCAGAGAGAGCAACTTGAAACATCATACTAGGAAATCGGGAAAATTTAATAGATCGTATATTACAGTACAAAACATTATAAAACGTTATATTCATGATCATCAGATAAAAAATGAAGTGGAAAAATCTTCAAAAAGTATTTTTAATAGGTAAGATGAACATTAGATTTTAAATAAAATTACAAAAAATCCAAAATTGTCTGCTCCTAAATTGGCAAAATTCATGGAAATTGAGTCCAAGAAGAAAGCTCATCCCCAAACAATTGGAAATTTATTGCATAAAAACAACTTTCATGGTAAAGCACCAGGAAAACAGTCATACATAAGCAAAGCAAACAAAATTTAAAACCCAGAAGTTTGCAAACAACTGCAAAAAAACGGTGGCAGCTGCTTAATGGTCAGGGTTGCATATTTGCCAAAGGCCCTGGTAACCTGTATTTTATTGATTATGAATCAAAATGTTTACCTTGACACCTTAAAACAAAATCTTAAGCAAAGTGCTGAGAAATTAGAAATATAGGATCGTTTTACTTTTAGTCAAGATAATGATCCCAAACATAAGATCGCTAAAATTAAACAGGTACATAACTACCTCAAAGTTATGGAAACACCTTCACAAAGTCCTGACCCTAATAGGATTGAGCATTTATGGTACCACTTAAAAGTTGTCATTAGGAATCGTAAACTTCTAACATTGCCCAAATTAAACTTCTTCTGGAAAAGTGAGCAAAAATTGTTTCTAGATTTTATCAAAAAAATTGGTTGAATCTATACCACGCCGTTTAGAAAATTAGTTTAGTAATTGGTAATAAGGGATTGTCAACCAAATACTAATTTAAATTTGTTGAAATTTCTGTTTTTGTTTAATATTAGTGTGTAAGTTTGACTACCAAAAATAAAGATATTTAATTTTTTTTTCATAAAATAACAACTATCTTATAAAGAAACAGGCGAAGTTATACTTCAGTTATTTATGAACGGATTTTGATGAAGTAAAAACCAAATAAAATTATACAGGGTGTCTATAAAAGGTTTGTACAAAATCCTACCACATATTTTTGGAGTGAGAATATGATGATTTAACCTAATTTATCTAATTCAAAAGTGGACGGTTTTCGAAATACAAGGCGTTAAAGTTAAGATAAAAAATCGAAAAAAAAATTTATTACTTCCTTTGTAATGCTACTATCTACGTCAAAGTTTTTAACTCAACTTCTACTGCTTTAATTGTCAATTTCAGGATTTTAAATAGAACTCCTTATTTCTTTTACATTATTTATTAGAAAATATTTTTCTGAATTTGATGATGAATGGCAAGTTAATGTTAAAACAATTTTTAATTGAAAAAAATTGAAAAATTTGAACAATGTGTTATGCAGCCATTTGTGTTATCATTGGGCCATTTGTGTTATTCTGGGGTCATCTGCATTTCATCCTATCTTATTCCATTGTATTATTCTGTGCAAAGCTGCCTGGCGCCATGGAAAAGTGGTGCCCATTAGGTCTCAGCAAGAAAGAACAACATGAAGTCACCGGCTGGTTCTTCGGCCCTTTCTTCACTGGATTTTTGACTATGGGGCTACTTTAATGATAAAGTTTATATTACCTAGCAAGAAAATTTTGATATTTTAAGACAAGGAATTATAAATGCTTGCCAGGAAATTACATCAAATGCTATCATAAATGCTATGTGTTGTATATTCAGAAAATATCAATTATCATGTGTACAACATGATGGTAGTCAATTTGAGCAATATCTATAATATTATAAAGAAATAATATTTTATGAATATTGCAAAGAACGACGTTGTTAAATACAGAAGAAAAATCCTGCTTGTAATATTTAAGACTACTTAAAGAAATAAGGTTTTTGAATTTTTTTCAGTTAAAAATTATTTTAACATTAAATTATCATACATCACTAAATTAAAAAAAATACTTTGTATCAAAAAATGTAAAAAAATATAGTGTTTTATTTTAAATCCTAAAGTTGACTCCTGAACCAGGAGAAATTGAGTTTTAAAAAAACAACTTTGATATTATTTAGTAGTCTCAACAATATCATTTTATTCGATTTTTAGTTAATCAAAATTCGTTCGTAAATAACTGAGTTATAACTTAATTCGTTTTTTATGAGACACTGCATATTCCCAAGAATTTTTTCGTTCTTGGCCGTTGTTCCCGAAATATACACAGAAAAATTAAAATAATTATTTAACTAACAGAAAATAATTAGGCACGTTAGAAAATTTTAATGTACACAAGATTCAATTTGATTTACTGAATTGTGCTAATACCAAATGATTTGCAATGATCGCATAAAAATTATGTAAAAAAACATTGCAATTTCCACAGTTGTAAATTTCAAACCATTAAAGTTAGAGCGGAACATACTCTACATCCTTAATCTTAATTTTATTTTCAAGATTTGTCTAATGACCTATTTTTAATGTGACATGTTTGAAGATTTTAAAAATGTTTACGTTTTTTAAACTCGATATTTAGATTAGTCTTGGAAAGAATGAGAAATCTGTTTTGATCTAATTTTGATCACTTGGAAAATAGAGGCGTGAAAAATATAAAAGGGTCTTATTTCCGATTTCAAATACCACTACTTAAAATATATGTCGGAGATTTATTAGTTTTTAAGTTCTGTAGATGTAATATTAGAAGAGACAATAAGATGAAGGGCAGGCTGACAGCCTTCTTAAGAAAAAGCATTGTCGAGCGAGGTCACTAATACCACGACGCTCTTAAGTGGCCATGTGTGCTAATTATTTGGGTGACACTAAACTATTGCTTCCTATGTAATAGGGACTAGCAGGTACTTTTCCCACGGTTCTGAAGGACTCACCAGAACTGGGAAAGTTAAGACAACAGGGAAAAAGAACAGGCAGTTAATAGATTGACGAGCAGAAGAGCGGTCGTGGGGTAGTGAATTCGCTAGTCTGTCTTTTCATTCCTTGACTTTTAAAGAGATACCTTTCCTCCAAAATGGAAAACGCATCGAACGCTATTCCGACATATACAGGGTGTCCCACAAGTGTTTCATTATATTTCAATAGGTAATAGTACATTGAAAAATAATATGACTCCCCATATAAAGCATATTCCAATAATGCTTCATTAAGAAGGTACAGGGTGTTAAACTTTACTTAAAAAATCCAACTTTTATTGATATATTCAAAACCGTTTGAGATATGTAAGTGAAATTTGACACGTTTTGAGAGTTAATGTAGACGCATTTATTTATGCAAAAAGGCTATTTTTCATTTAACCAGTGGCGTGCGTAGGGACACCTCTCAGCACATTTTAAAAGAAAAAATGGTGCGCCACTGCTTTTTATTAAAATAAAAATTATTTTTAGAAGTTTAATTTCATTTAGAAGAGAAATACTTACTTGACTTTTTTTCGTCCGACGCATCGTTTGCCAGTAAAAAATTGAATACCGTCTATATGCACGATATTCTCTAAATGGTTTTAATAATATTAAGTGTGTTTTAAATATTATTTATTTGCCGTAATATTACAGAAATTGTTCAAATTGGTGGCCATTTTGTTCAAGGCATAATTTAGCTCGCCTGTTCATTGATACTCTGATACGTTGAAATATTCCAGCTGTGTTTTGGATTTGTGTGCAGGCTGCCAACACCCTTGCTAGCAATTCCTCTTCACTGTCAATAGGTCTTTCATACACTAAACTTTTTACATGACCCAAAAAAAAAAATCCAGAGGGTTTAGATCAGGGGATCGCGCCGGCCAATTTACTGGTCCGCCTCGGCCAATCCAGTGATTAGGAAAAACCCGATCAAGATGTTGCCGAGCAAGCAGGGAAAAATGCGCAGGTGCTCCATCCTGTTGAAACCACATTCTTTGTCTAACATTTAGTGACACATCCTCCAAAAGCACTGGTAAAATATTTCTTAAAAATTGTTCGTAAATATGGCTAGTTAGACGAGGTGGGAGCAGATAAGGACCAATTATGTTATCACCTAAAATTGCGGCCCAAATGTTTATGGAAAATTGCCGTTGATTATTGCGAAAAGCAATAGCACGAGGGTTGTCCATTTTCCATATATGACTATTATGGCTATTAAAAAGGCCTTCTCGCGTAAAGCATGCCTCGTCCGAAAAGAGAACTTGTTCACCAAAATTCTGTTGCCACAAATGCTTCTGTAACCACCATCGGCAAAAACGTCGTCGATATGGGTAGTCCTCTGGGCTTAAAGTTTGTACTTTTTGAAGATGGTATGGAAAAAGTTGTTCTTCGCGTAGAATACGCCAAATTGTAGATCGTGCAGTATTCGTATTATGTGCAATAGCCCGGATACTGGTGGAAGGATTTACCTCCACTTGTAGAAGAGCAGCTTCTTCAAGCTCAACAGTCCTCGCTGAAAATGGGTGACCTGCACGTCTGCGATGTTGTAGCCTGCCTGTTTCTCTAACACGACTATGAATCCTAGCAAAGATACTTTCATGCGGAATGACTCGTCTTGGAAATTTTTCTCCATACAATCGCGAAGCTCTTCTTCCATTACAATTTGCCATTCCGTAAATAAGATGCATATCCGCAAGTTCAGCTGATGTAAATTGAGCCATTATAATTAATTTATTAAGTTAAACAAATTAACACAATTGAAAAAAATGATACATTCAATAAAATATTTATAAAAAGTTGTTACTTAATGACAATACATTAATTTGTAGGGTAGTCATAACAACGCATATCATAATACGTCAAATACTTGACAGCAGCTATCTGGATTTAAGTCAATCGTTATTATTAGTTAAACTTGCGGATATGCATACTATTTGTGCATGTAGACGGTATTCAATTTTTTACTGGCAAATGATGCGTCGGACGAAAAAGAGTCAAGTGAGCATTTCTCTTCTAAATGAAATTAAACTTTTAAAAATAATTTTTATTTTGATAAAAAGCAGTGGCGCACCATTTTTTTCTTTAAAAATGTGCTGAGAGGTGTCCCTACGCACGCCACTGGTTAAATGAAAAATAGCCTAAAAAATAGGAAAAGTTTTTATATATATTATACAAGGTGTCCAAAAAAAATGTCGCATTTGAAGAACTTTGAAAGCAGAAAAGTCGATTATTTTAAATGAGACACCCTGTATATTTTTACATGTCTGGATCCTAAATTTAATTCTGAATTGATTTCTATTAGGGATCCCTATGCTTAAAATTAACGGTTTTGCCATAATTTACGATTTTTTGATTATTGGCTAATAATATTCCGAAATATCCTAGTTGCCTTGAAAAAATATGGCTCGTTCCCCGCGCTAACAAAAATTAAAGTAAAAAAAACAACAAAATTAATATATTAAGTATATTTTGACAAATGTTCTATATGTCCACCATTTTGTTGTGAGCAAATACGAATTCTTTTTAAAAATGAATCATGTACCTTTCTTAAAGTTTGCACATCAATCGTCTGGATTATAGTTCTAATTCTATTTTTCATATCTTCTTTTGTCGTAGAAACAGTTTTATACACTTCTTCTTTTACATATCCCCATAAAAAGAAATCCAATTTAGTTAGGTCAGGCGATCTAGCTGGCCAATTAATAGGTTCTCCCCTTCCTATCCATTTATTTTCAAAAATGGTATTTAAATATTCTCTTATTGAATGACTAAAGTGTGGCGGAGCCCCATCTAATTGCAACCACATTAGTCTAATTGTTTCTAATGGTAGTTCTTCTAAAGACTCCCCAAAACCATTTTGCAAAAATTGTAAAAATGTATCTCCATTAATAGAATTTTCGAAGAAATAGAAACCTATTATTTTAGTTCCAAGAATACCCGCCCATACGTTCAATGTCCACCGATGTTGATGATTCAGGGGTTAAAAAAAATGTGGATTTTCATTATTATAATATTATTATAATAATGAAAATTATGTTTATTTACAAATCCATTGCTGTGAAAAGTTGCTTCGTCGGTAAACAAAACCGTATTAAAGAAGTTCGGATTACGCTGATTCTCTTCTATGGCCCAATTACAAAAATTTAATCGATTAACAAAATCATTATTATTAAGCTCTTGAAATAACTGAATATGGTATGGATGAAACTTTAATTTTTTTGCTATCCTATTTATGGTAGACTTGGAAATACCAGTTTCTAACTCCAGGCGCCGGCAAGAATTATGAGGGTTCTCAATTAAACTTTGAAGAACTAAAAGTTCGTTTTCTTTATTTAAAACGTTTTTCTTCCTCTGGTTATTCTTTATGTAATTAACATTTCCCGTTCTCTCAAATCGTTCTTTGAGCTTGTTAAAAGTTGAAACATGAGGTAGTGATCGTTCGATGTTTGGAAATTTTTGCCGATATACAGTGAGTCAATAAAGTGTCCATACATTAACCTTTTTTTCAATATTCTTCTTAGTATAATTTTTTTATTTTAATTTAATTAGAAATATCTTTTAAATCAATATCGGCAATCTCTTTAGAAATAAGAAAAATAAATTAAAGTGATTTGAACACTTTATTTCGAAAATATTAAAAAATTAATTGATATTGACGACAAGAAATTATGCAAAAAAAGTCTCCATACACTAACATTTCTTTAATTAATTTACAACTTTCTTAAAATCTAATACTTTGTACAATTGCCATTTGCTCTAATAATAGCATTAAGCCTTTTTAGAAGACTCAATACAAGCTTTCTTGTAACTTCTGGTGGAATACTTTCCCATTCTTCAATTATCTTCTTTTTGAGACCTTCTTTATTACTAATTTGATGTTTTCTCACCCGACGCTTTAACTCTTCCCACAGGTGCTCAATTGGGTTCACGTCAGGTGACTGCGGTGGTGTATGAAGCTGTTGGCGGACATTATGAATCATCCATTCACGTACGAGTCTAGCAGTGTGCTTGGGATCGTTATCTTGTTGGAATAAATAACGCCCCTCAAGGCCAAGTCTTTAAACACTTTGTTTTAAATTATTTCTTAAAATATTTAAATACGTATGCTGGTTCATAATACCGTCAATGAAAACTAAATTCCCGGTCCCATTAGCTGACATGCACGCCCACAATAAAACATTACCTCCTCCATGCTTTACCGTAGGACAGACGTTTTCAATTTTCAAAGCTGTATTTTTTTTTCTCCAGACTTTATCCTGGCCATCTGAACCGAAAAGGTTCATTTTCGTTTCATCGCTAAAGATGACGCTTTCCCAATACTCATTGCATTTGGTGGCATATTTCAAGGCAAATTCTAATCGTTTTTTTCGATTTTTTTCTGAAATCAATGATTTCCATCTCGCCATCCGGCCGTTATAACCTGCTCGATGCAAGCAGTTTCTAATTGTTTGAGGATTTACATTTTTTGAGAACTCTTCTCTGACTTCGCCAGCGAGTTTAGGTGCACTTATTTTAGAATTAGTTTTAATTTTTCTTACGATACTAGACTCTTCCCGCGCGGATAACTTTTTAGGTCGACCGGAGCGTGGCCGCACTTTATAGGTACCGGTGGTTTTGTACTGATTTATTATGTACTGTACAGTGGCATGAGATTTTGCAATTATTTTACCAATATTTCTAAAGGATGTTTTCTTTTTCCACAAATCTACGATGATTTTTCTAATAGAAATTGGAATTTCACGGTTTTTATCATTCATTTTTCTTCTGATACTGTACGACTAAATCACCAACTTTAAAATGACGTTTTTGTAAACAAACATGATTCACTTGTTTCATGGGTAACCTGACCAAATCCAGTGTGATAAAATGTTAATAACTGATAGTGCTAAATAGCGTTTTCTTAAAGTGTATGGACACTTTTTTTACATATTTTCTTGTTGTTAATATCATTTCGTTTTTTATTGTTAAAATGACGTATTCCAAACGACTTCACTATTTTTTTAAATTATTGCTAGGGATATTGTTTATAATAATTTAAAGGATATTTGTAATTAAATGTAAATTAAAAAGCATATTAAAAAAATGTACCGAAAAAAGACTAGTGTATGGAGACTTTTTTGACTGACTGTATCTTATTTGCTAATAAGCAATTTCCGTCAGTAGTTCCAAGCGCATAGACCATTTGTGTTAATTCATTTTTAGAAAAATTCATTTTTTTAAATCAATAAATAATTACTAATCAACTTATTAAGCCAAAAAAATCAACTAATTAACCAAAAGTTAAAGAAATGACAAATCAATATTTGTTTGCTTAAGCTGAGATAGTCGTTTGTTAAATAATATAAAATGTCATTTATAGAAGCAGCCATATTTTTCCAAGGCAACTAAGATATTTCGGAATATTATTGGCCAATAATCAAAAAATCACAAATTATAGCAAAACCGTTAATTTTAGGCATAGGGATCCCTACTAGAAATCGATTCAGAATTAAATTTAGGATCCAGACAGGTAAAAATATACAGGGTGTCTCATTTAAAATAATCGACTTTTTTGCTTTCAAAGTTCTTCAAATGCGACATTTTTTTTGGGAACCTTGTATAATATGTATTAAAACTTTTCCTGCCAACCTAATCTATTATGTCTGGTTAACATGTCGACAAAGTTTCATAAAGCCAACTTTGATAACAGCTAAGAGTTTTACATTTTAATGGAATGGTGTTTTGGCAATTTTTTTCTTTTAAATCAAAATATCTCAATAACGGTTAGGTTTAGGTGTAGGGAAATCTAATAGTTATTTGATCAGTTTAATGCCTGGAATCTAAAAGTGCAAAAATATACATAGTGTTCCATTTGAAATAAAGAAGTTTCATATTGCACAAGCTTTATACTGAACCCTGTATAAAAGAAAATATTTTTAGTTTGTAGTGTTGAAAAAATAAAGTCTTTTTTGTCTTTACACTTTTTCTCTAAGCTTAATAGTTATTGAGTTATCTTCCGCGAACATTTTAGTGGGACACCCTGTACGTAGATGAATATTGAAGTAGGGTTTAGTGTATGTATATTACACGAAATATTCCTGGAATCTCGAACCCGATGCAAAAATGCAATAATAAACAGATTAAACAATTTAAAATATAAAAGTTGACGTCTGCTTATAGTATAACCAGAATTGCCGCCATGTGAACAATATTTGATTCATATAGTTCTCGTTTTCCACAGGACCACCTTATATTGTATATCATTATTATATTGATTGCAGCAATTTGCCAACCGATTCTAAAATTAAGAGAGGAAAGATCTAGCAATGGAGGCATCCAGTCCAATGGTTCCATTGAAGTTAAAGATTAAGAGAAACAGTCTCATTTCTGAAATTATTTTAATCACTCCATTAAGGTGAGGACGTGCCCAAAGTAATGTTTTAGATGAGGTGAGTGAGTTTTACTAAGTTTTTAAAGTTCATTTTGGATTTTTACTTACACACCAGCTGCTGTCAAAATAGATGTGGGCAGAAAATGAAGATGTCCTGAAAACATAACATTGATAGGTATTTAGGATGTGAGTGTTAATTCTGCACTAGGCTTTAAAACATGTATGAACATGAGAGTTTGCAGAACGAGTGAAGTGAATCATGCATCTTATATGAATGCCTTAAACACTTGTTTTTATCGATAATGTCCTACACTAAATTTTCGACAATTGACTTTAACATTAACTACTTAATTTTTAAAGCCTTTTTTCAATTTTGACTTTGAAATTCATATTGACACCGCACAAGAAATGCTTTTCTAGTGATGCTGCGGAAAATCTAACGATATGTGAGAGGTCTAAAGGTTAATTGTCATTTTGTCGCTCTTTAAATTTAAACAAAAGTAGATAAAATGGTTTAATTTGTGTACGACTGCTATTATTAATTAGATTTTAAATGTTTTCGAAATTTGATTGATTGTTTGTGTAACGAGGGAAATACTCAAAAATAAAATTGGATAATCCAGTCTATTGTCATATATGACTAAAGTTAATAACATATTTAATCCCTAGTCAAATGATGATGTGGAGCGTGCAGAAAGAAGACGATCAGTGGCCATCCAAAAGTCAATACAAGCGTTACCACCCCCTGAACTCAGTTCGTCAGTTATGAATGATTCTATCATAGCTTTGAGCGAAGAAAAATTAAAAACACAGTTACAAACATTCTACCGATTACATACGAAAAACGTAAGTAGGTATAATGTATCAAAGAAAAAAGAAAAAAAAACATTGTAAATAGTCCATAGTATACAAGGGTTGTCTGAAAATAATTAAGATTTTTTGGGAATTCCTAAATTCAGCAAAAATTTAGGCCTGTAGGCCGAGTATAAACCAGGGTGACCATCCCAGAATGGTTTACAATCTGGAATTCCCAAGAGGTCTTTTATCTTTATTGTTGGCCGGAATTGGGCTTTAGTTTAAAACTAATCTGGTGTTTGCAAGATGTTGGAAATCGGAAAGCAAAATGATAAAAGACCGACAAGATCAGTTCCTAGATTGTGTGGAGAGAATAAACTCATTAGGCGCACTCCATTGCATCTACAATGCGGCAAGGAAGAGATTGAATTTACCGTCAATTGGTGTATTGTCCTTTCATCCTCCTTTGTCGGCTGAGACGGTTACATCTCCCATAGGAATGAAGCCGAACCAATGGGAGTGAAGGAACCAGGAGAAATTTCCATCAAGATCTGAACAAGCTGTCTTCATCAATCTGTCATCAAGAACGGACACACAAGAACTATTCACACAAATTCACACTGCGTTCCAGTCTTGTAAACACTACATACTCTAGTTATCAAGGAAATATATTTTAATTAAACAAATCAAAGGTGCATCAGTTCAGTTCCTCTCGGTCTGAAAAAAACGAGAGTGGTCCTTTGGTGACAAACAAAACCCTGAACCAGTCACGGAAGCAGATACCATTAAGTTACATCAGTGTCTTGGAGAGGTTGAGTAGCAACCAACCCCAACAAGGGTGTTCCGAGTTGCAATAATGAAATGGTTTTGCTTCATTCCATAAATAAAATAGTAAAGTCATAATCATAATCTGATTATGAGTTATTCTACATTAAGCGATCATCAATGCTTATTTTTTTATTACTGAAAATATAATATGAATTAAATTAACAAACTTGTAATATTTTTTAGCTGTTTAAAATATTAACAGATAAACAATTGAACATCGCGTTATTGACTTATTTCAGAATATGCTGTTTTTTTACATAGAATGCCATAGATATATCTGCCCATGTCGATAGCAAATCACTTTCTCAACGGAAATTTTCTTATCATCATTGTATTAAACTTAATGTAACGAACTAATAAGGATATTTTATTTTTTTAGTCTAATAGATTTTTATTTGAGACTGTATGACTAATATCGAAGTTAGTATATATTTAAATATAAATAAAATAAACTAAAAAATAAGCATCCATTTCAAAATTTTAGGGTAACCAGTACTTAACATGTTTCCAATTTGTTAGCATTTATATTATTAAATATTTTTTAGAAAAGAAGTGAACGTGCTTAATTCTCACTGTGGAAAATTTAATTCAAAAAAATCAAGGACAAAAAATGCAATAATAAAGATAGGCACATATTAAAAAAATAAGTTGATGATCTTTTCTAGAAAATAAATGTTAAAAACGCCTGGAGTTTACGCGTCATCGATGTGTTAAAACAGATAAGAACCAAAAACCAGCCGGGCGTATTAAAAGTAGCAGGGAATTCTTTAGAAATAGCAGCGAGAGTTTATGGTTTACGCGTTGACGATTTATATTCTGAGGGACTAAAACTAGCAGAAATTTAGCCAGAAATTTTTCAAGATTTCGAAAACGGTAAGTTTGTAGCGAGATTATCTCATAAAAAAAGGTATTTTCGTGAAAATTTTCCCAATTATACCAAATTTTGGTTACCAATATTTGCTATTGATAAGTTAATTAAAAAGTAATTAAATATCATTTACCACACCGATTCCATTATACTCATTCATTAACATGCAAATATTTACAATTCACAGTAATATATTGGGCATTAATGAATACAAGATTAATTAACAGGTTTTCTAGTAGATGAGAAATAATAATGCTAACACAATTACAGACTCTGATCACCGATCACATTATTGATATTTATTACATACTTAGATTTCTTGCGTGCTAATATCATTGTATGACACCACAAACAATCTCCTTACACTGTAGATACCTATCATTGATCCTTTTCATCAGGATATTGGTGATGGAAACTACAAGGCTGTAACAGATTTTGTTCATTAGCGTTTATATGGGTGTTTGAAAACTTAAGTCTCTCTCGAAAAATCGCCACCAACTTTGTAAACTCCTTACTTGTTAGTATTTCCCCGTTAATCTCTACCACATATGTAGCGAACCATATAGGCTTCCCTACATTTATGGTACCTTACCGATATCCTCGTGTATGGATAGTACCTATTTTGATGATCAGATGTAAGGTTTTCTCCACGTCTTCAAGTTGATTGGCCTTTGTAAAAGGCACCAAAGATTTAACTGTATGTATCTTGCGCGTTTGAGTCGTTGGCAGCTTCTTAGGTTCTGAAAATGTAATACAATGACCTCAGATGCGACTATCTCGTCAATATGGAGCCGTATAGATGGATGTTAAGACGGGATCTTCCTACCGGAACTGATTTTGACTGTTATGCTGCCGGACTGGAAATTCTCCAAACAGTTGGCCCTGCCAAACTGAAATAGGAGACCTCAGATCCTCCCATACTATTTTTTTTCGTGTTTTACGTGCGAGTACATGTTAAAACGACTTGTTAATCCGTTTCTACATTGTGTTTATTATTTGAAGAAAATACTGAAGGTCTTAACGCATCTGAACCTGAAGCTCAAAAGAAAAAACAACGGAAAAAACGCGCCTTGATAATGGGGTCTAAAAAGTTCACTGTCAACGATGATCCAAAAGTATTTCTGTGTCAAGTACTCAGACTGGAATCAGCAATTTTTTCTGCGTGTGTTAAAAGGGTAGGTTTTAGTTTAATAAAAATGCACGCACGTGTTCTCAAACAACTTTATTCTATCCTTTTCGGGAATCGAATAAGCACCATACCAAAGATGCGTCAGGGTCACCCCCGAGTGCATCTGTTTTTCTTTAAAAAAGAATTGACATGTACCATTCTACCTTCTTCCCACGCTCACAATCCTCAATCATTCTCTTCTCACTAATGTTAGAACAGACCAATAGGTGAATCGTTTTCTGCATTTTATGTTCCAGCCAAGATGATAAACAGACTCTCTATCTTTTACGACAAGTGATTTATTCTTATTTAATACAGGGCTAAACAATAAAGGGTATATATGTGCTTGATTATGGGAACTAGTTATAATAGCGTGAGAAGATTCAAGCGTGAGTGTTACTGGAAACTTGTTTACAAAGTTTCCATGGACCCTATAGGTTATAAATTTATGTTTGTGTGAGTATGACTACTACAGTGCATGCACTTTTATTTTTTCTGTTCTATGTTTATTGTACCTACATTTGCATTTTACGTTATCTTTTTTTTTCTGAGCTGAGTTATTATAGAGGAATAAATGTACTAATATTTTTATAGAAGCAAAGAACCAGGATAGAGATGGGAAATTGGGAGCGATTTGCCAGTAAGTTCGGGTGACAGTGAAAAATTTCCAGTCGACATAAGACCTGTTAACCAGTACCACTTATGTGCACCATTCACGGATTTCAGACTTGATTTGTGGGGCCCAGAGGAAAATAATGAGTAATTTACATTTATGCATGTTTAGGTCTTGGTTGGTGGTATTTAAATTTGCTTTGTTACCATTCATAGAGTTCCCAGTCAATTTAGAGTTTTATCTTCTGGTATTTTCTAAAGAACAGTCGAATCATTTTTTTATCGATTTGGTTTAATATCAGATCGACTTCCATTTTCCATTAATTTGGCTAAAGTGTTCGCTGAATCACTCACATTACATTTAAAAAAAAAATGACAAGTAAAAAAAACATTTAATTATGATTAATCTTTTAAAACTGATATAGGAAAGTGCCAAACGTTTTTCGTGATGATAAATGATTTGCAAACTATTTGTTAGGACTTGCGACGTATCGTTTTATCACGGATTATTGTTTAGTTATTTATTAGTTTAAATGTTCGAAGTGAGTAAGAAACTGATGTTACGCCTATGGACAACCCCAGCCATTGGGTAATACTGTTGGAATTCCCAGCGCTTAACACCCATCTTCGGTAGAGGGAAGTTATTTTATGATTGGGATTTCCAGCACTATTCTTTGTCGGACTAACATTGCGAATTTAAATTAAAGGTACCGCCAAACGAATACAATGGCTGGGCTCCAATAAAAGCCCAGCGATCGTGCCTCTAAGTGCTACGCTTTAACGTAACAAGGTAGCCTAGAAGCCGCTAATGGGGCCTTATCGGGGGTACGTCTATGGGTGTTACACCTCCGTACCAATACTTAAGGAGGGTGCGAAACGGAAGAAGCTCTCTTTTCTCGCCACTTCATCACGGACTCGTACGCGTTAAACTCTCGTCAACATTCTTTAAATAACGCATTTCTCGATATTGTATAGTTGTTAATGTTACCAATAAACCTTTGTTAAGTTAAGGTTTAGTTTCTTTTATACGCGAAAACAGTGTCTCTGAGACTGCGAACTCAGGGTGGTCCTTCATAATCGATCAATCCAGTCCACGATCTACGTAGTTCACGGTTATCGTATCGAAAGGGGTGAATCAACCCAATCACGTACACGGGCCAAAATTTGGACCTAACACTATTGCCCCTTAACTATGACAAAATGAGAAACTTTATACATTATATCGTCGGCGTTCAGGTAAAAGTCACTAAGTCCATTTTTATCATTTTTTAGTTAATAACACCAAATATTTTTGAAAATAAACGTTTTTTAACTGGTAAACCTCATTAAGTCCGTATAAGCATGTATAGCTAGTTATATTCGCACGAGAAAATCATTAAGTTACATAAGAAGCTTTTTACGTCAGGCAAAAGTCATTAAATGGAATTGGTGATCTTTGTCTGACCTGTGATAAATAATAAACGTATACGTCAGTTGGACTTAGTGATTTATTTGACATTTCATTTTAAGATTAGATTAATTATTTCGGTGGTATTTATAGTTTGCGTGCGCATCAATAAAAAATATTCCTGAATTTGAATTATAGTTATGTAAAACGAGCATAAAAATGCAAGACAGTAGGGGTAAGCGTCTTTTAGAACTTGCTCAAATTGGGAATCACAACAAAAAACCTAAAGTAATTGTGCAATCAGTTGTAACGTTGAATAGCCAATATTTGGTAGAAGAAAAACCTTAAAAAAATTTAAATGTGTTGATGACGATAAAAATTTCGATTCAAACGATGAAGACAGTTCTGATAATAGTAAGGAAATTGAAGGTAAATTTTGCCTTGAACAGTAAAAAAGCAAAACTAAACATCGTTCTTATTACTAACAGTCGTTTAAATTAGTTAACATTTATTGCTATTGCTCATGCATGTCATTGTACTGCCTGAACTAAATGATTTGTCGTATAATTTTTTGACAAAAGGTAAATAAAATAAATTTAGTATTTATTAATATTAATAAGTAAAATAGAGAAATATAGAAAAACATATTTAGTGCCAAGCCATTAATAATTTCTGTCGATGAATGAAATGAATTCCATAAAATATTTTTCAATTTTGTACTCTTATTGCAACCGATAAAATAAGGCGGTAGTCGATCTTTAATGGTTATATAGATGGAATGTGTTGAAAAGCTAATTTCGTAAGACTATAATTGATGTTTAAGAAGCACTAGTACTAACCATGAATGTACACAAGTAACAAAATGCACTATCCTTGTTAGTGGCGCTCCTTAGTAAAAATGACATGCTCATGTACAGATGTCACAATCAAGATGGTTTTATCTTATATTAAAGCATAGAAAATATACGCACATGCGGGCGTAGCCTGGAGAAGAAGGAAAAAGAATAGAACATGGAAACCACAGGCAGGCATCAACATTACTGTTTTATGGATTTGTTTATAAAAGGCATTTGCTGGAAATGCATGAAGTATCTCCACTACATCATTGTTACAACCTAGCCTGCTGTACTTAACCAGCCGTGAAAAATTACAAACGAGATTTGTTAGCGAATAAGTATGGACATATTAGGAAGGTGTTAACACGGTTTATGCAAAATTTCATTAGTATTTAAGTAGAAAAGGAGAAGGACATTTGACAATCCGCCAACACGCGTTTTTACTTATTGATTTAACCAGGCTTCTGTGTGTGTATAAAGTAGATACATACACATCATGATTCATTCTGTAAATATAATATTAGTATTGCGGTCCATACAAGACATTTATTGTCGTCATTATGTTATTTAAAATTATTTTCTGATTCAAAATCACTAAGAGAATTCTCTTCTTTTCAGGACACATCGGCACAAGTGAAACGAATCCAGTTTTCTCAAATGTACCAGCAATTGCCCCAATTTCTTGATGAGAGAGTGGCATCTGAACTGTCCTGTCCATTAGCGTTTGTCGCTTTGCTTCACTTGTGTAACGAGCAAAATTTGAGTTTAAAGAGACAGAATGATTATGATTTTTGCATTTCAAATTCGAATTTTTAGCTATATAATTTTTTTATCGAACTCAATCTTGAATTATACATCATTTAAAAAGTTGTATCTCTTTAAATATTTATGATAAGGAGTGCACAGAAAATACTAAACCATGAAAATTTCGGAGGGTTTATCTTCCTGACACTTAAATAAAGAAAGTGAGTAGATAACATATTAGGATTCTACGGTCTACTTTGTAAATAAAATTTAAATTGAGTTTTTATATAGTAATGTGTTTATATGAAATTTTTGCAAAATACAAAAAAAGTTTTTAAAAAATGGCATTTTTTTCTTATCACCTTTCCAAAATATTAATATACATATAATTCCAGGCATCGAGATCTAAGGCACTCGAAATTCCTGAACACAGTCGTGGAACGCCTAAACGTCTAGATTACGACTGAGGAGTTTTCGCATGACCATTGGTTATTATTTGTATGTAACAGTTTTGAAATACCCTGTACAATAAGTTATTTTACTTACATGGCTACAATCTATTTTATGTTTTTTTCGCCTTATTAAAATTACATATACAGGTATAAAATATGTTGTCGATGCTTAAAGTAAAGTCAACTTCTGCTGATCTTCGTGCTCATTTATTATCGTTGGATAGTACATCTATCAGCACTATTACAATAGAGTGACATCAAATACATTTATTTTTAATTTGAAAATTTGTGTAAGTAACGTATTTATTATGTATTAGAGACCATCTGTCGTGTCTCAACATATACCTACCCCTACTGCCTTATCTATGATGTCATAATGAGCATCACGTATGAATACGTACCCTGAAGTATCTAAAAATGAGTGATTTCAATGGGGACCGTAATTACATCAATGAGATCAGTAGATGCAAACTTACAGAGATAAAGGACTGTATCGACATCACACCAAATGGACCAATCGTAAAGGCAAGAGGTTTCTGCACTCTCATGATAAATATCAAAATCATGAATTTGATTTTAGGAATCTCGTCCGGCCAGTTACTTTCCCAGATTGAATGGGTCAATTTCTGACTCTAAAATCGAATAAGAGCGGAGGCTTTTATGAATTCCTGATAACAGGTACTTACCAGGATTAAAAGTTCATCAGCATGGTAATAATACAAACAAAGTCTTAGCAGCATGCTTATTGAAAATGTACTTATAGATGCGATTAACAGTAATGTGATTTCGTTCTAATTAAAAGATAAATTTAAAGAATATTTCGACTAGAAGAAGAGTTACCAACCCCTGAGATTTGCGTTAAAGACGTGGCAATTTGAATTGAGCTCTGAATAAAATCCAACATCATAGGATAGGTCATGTTCTTATTGTAAATGTTAACATATCTGAAAATGTGGAAATTACCTAAAAATGGGTTATAACACGTGTTTGTGACTCACTGAATAACATTCTCGTGTCTGACAATGAGGTGTTTAAAAAATAAGAAAGAAGCTGTTTCCTCGTCCTCAATGGCATTCAAAGTTTGATATTTCCGTTTAAAATCCTGAAAATTCCTGAGCAAATGGTCTAGCTTTTTTAGCTGCCTGCAAGGATAGAGAATTAAACTGATCAAAAGGATATCATTGACTATTACTGAATTAGCCCCCACTATAGCACTTATATACTGAGAAGTACACGCCATCTAAAACTGATAATATTTTATTTGTCCATAGGGCATGTAACTCAATAGACCTTATAGTGCTCTTGTACATTAAAAGGAAACAAAGAGGATAAAGGCAATTCTCTTACAATCTTGGTCAAATTGCCATATGTTTCTTCAACGGGTTCAACCATAATAGGTGGTGTGAAGATTATCACATTCACGATCATTACGAAGTAAACGTAGATCTTACATTTCCAATCGAGGTTTTCAACGTTCTCTCTATCGAGTTTTTGAATCTTGAATTTTGGAATATTATATGATGAAAACTAAACCATTGCTAACTCTACCAATTCATCATCAATAAGGTCTCCCTTCATTTCATCTTCAATAATTGTCTTGATCATTTTCTTGAAGCTGGGACTTATTCGTGTTATCAATCGCCTACAGAAAATAACGGTGTGTAACAAGGTAACACATAGATTCGAAGACATCAGATCTGATTTAATGGGATTTTCGTTCAGGATCAAGTATAATTCTATGTATGCCGTGACTATGAATACGGCATAAGTAACAAGTATTTTGTTACCATAGACATCATAAGCGCTTTGCATCTTGTCGTTTTCTGAAAATGTCAACCCCGATGGTAGAACTCCCAACATAAAGCACCCTTTTACGACTATTCTCAAGTTTGCGCATTTGGGGTATATCTAGAAAAAGTCTTTAGGATAGGGAACTAATATCCAAAGAGATGTTTTATAATTAACGGGATTTTGAAGGTTGACTTACGATCATGTTTTTCGGTAGCTGTAGCTCTAGCTATCACTCGACAGATGCAAATATATTGCTGCCAACAAAGTGCGGCACTGAGGTAACTAACCTGCCGCGCAAATTACAAAGGTGATATAATATTGTATTGTATACAGCGTGTCCATAATTCACGTTTTAAAGGAATTCAGTGTTACTTTTAAAATGCTCGGAACTGTAAGTAAGACAGATTCATATATCAGATATTTTTTAGAAAGGGCTTCTTCTATGTTAATAGAATTTAGAAATCGGTTGCAACAATCTCTACCATATGCTATGTGGTAGTTACATAATAAAGGCATATGAAACAATGGGTACTAATGTACGCTGATGGAATCTGATAGGAATGTTGGCAAATGCTGCAATGAAACGACAATTTCATTTGCAACAAAAACCAAAACTATCTTGAGCAATTTGTGCATTTAACCTATACTTCAACTTATGCGCTGGCATAATATGGTTTTCTTCCCGGAGAAAAGAGCCTCACTTAAAGGGCGCCTCCAACTGACGGTTACCTACGAGACTGTGCATGGCGTCCTACAGCTATAAAAGTTCCGGAGAACTCCTAAATACCCCTCCTTCCAGCAAATTACTTTTGGGGGATACTAAAGTGGTAGCTTTTTCCCAACTCGTCTAGGAAAAGGGCTTCTTTGTGGTCATTGGACTATATTGTGTTCCTCCAACTTTTTGGGAAAATTACTTGAAATTAAAAAAATCCATTTACACTAATGTTCATTGCAAGAGATTACTCAGTATCTCAGGCTAGGCACTTATTGGTTTCTTGTCGGATTTGTATCCTTTTAAAAATTTCGGAATTTGGGAAAATTATTCATTGGTAAGGCGACAGTTATTTGCGACATACTGTATAATAATCTGATCATGATACATTGTAATATTGTCCTCTTATTTAGTTACCATTTTAATCCTTACGTATGTACAATTATAAACCAATTACATTAGTATTTAAGTGTCTAGTTACTATTTCATGACTCTATTATAACTTTAGTCTATAATTACTATTAGTTTAGCCGCATTGCAAGAACAGGCTTTCATCATTGATAAAGAAGTCTTTCCGATTTTTGTATCCACAAGTTTTGTAATTTAATTTGCTTATTTATTAGCTGACCTCGGGACTCTGATGGCAACTCGAGACACAACTCTTTCTTGAAATCGAAAGACTCTTGATGGTAAGACAAAATCAGGTTGTGCCAACACGGAATTATCTGAAATTGGTCATTCGGAACGCAACAGTGAAGAACAATGAATGCAGATATAGATGTAATGCACCTGAAACCATTCAACACATCACCGAAGGCTGTCAAGCGGTTGTAGGGATGGAGTATAAGGAGCGACACGACTTGCACACATTCAATCAGGAACTGGCTAGTAAGCTAGGGCTCCTACAAGCGGGCAGGATCCCCTACTATGAGTACGCACTGAAACCTATTTTAGAGACCGAAAGCCATTTGCTGTATTGGGACCGTACAGGTTCGACAAACCGTACAGTAGATCACAATAGATCAGATATAATACGAGCAGTAACACCTAAATATTTGGAAAAATAAAAATTGTTCAAAAAACAATAACTTTTTTCTATTAATGCGGAAACATCTATAATGAATTTAATAGCACAATTTGCTCGTTATAACAGGTATTCCGTACAATGCCAGTATCGAATTCAAAGAAATACTACAATAACAATAACAAAATAATGAAGAATAGTGGAAAAAGATGACAACAAAATATTGGGAACTATTTAAAAAAAAAGATTAATAAGGTGTCACGTCTTCTTTGGCTTTAAGAACCACTTGAATTTTGGCAAGTATTAATCTAGCTAGTTCGTGACATAAGTCCGGAGCATAATTTTCCCATATTTCGGTGATTTTCGCTTTTAATACCGGAATAGTTTTTTGTGGGTTATTATATACTCTTTGTTTGATTTTATGCCATATCTTTTTAATTACTCCATACACAGTTTCGTAGATAAGCGCCAGTTGGAGGCACCCTTTGAATGAAGGTCTTTTCTCCGGCAAAAAAAACCACATTATATAAGCGCATAAGTTGAAGTAAAGGTAAAATGCACAAATTGTTCGAGATAGTTTTGGTTTTTGTTCTAAATGAAATTGCCGTTTCATTGCAGCATTTGCCAACATTCCTATCAGATTCCATCAGCGTACATTAGTACCCATTGTTTCATATGCCTTTATTATGTAACTACCACATAGCATATGGTAGAGATTGTTGCAACCGATTTCTAAATTCTATTAACATAGAAGAAGCCCTTTCTAAAAAATATCTGATATATGAATCTGTCTTACTTACAGTTCCGAGCATTTTAAAAGTAACACTGAATTCCTTTAAAACGTGAATTATGGACACGCTGTATACAATACAATATTATATCACCTTTGTAATTTGCGCGGCAGGTTAGTTACCTCAGTGCCGCACTTTGTTGGCAGCAATATATTTGCATCTGTCGAGTGATAGCTAGAGCTACAGCTACCGAAAAACATGATCGTAAGTCAACCTTCAAAATCCCGTTAATTATAAAACATCTCTTTGGATATTAGTTCCCTATCCTAAAGACTTTTTCTAGATATACCCCAAATGCGCAAACTTGAGAATAGTCGTAAAAGGGTGCTTTATGTTGGGAGTTCTACCATCGGGGTTGACATTTTCAGAAAACGACAAGATGCAAAGCGCTTATGATGTCTATGGTAACAAAATACTTGTTACTTATGCCGTATTCATAGTCACGGCATACATAGAATTATACTTGATCCTGAACGAAAATCCCATTAAATCAGATCTGATGTCTTCGAATCTATGTGTTACCTTGTTACACACCGTTATTTTCTGTAGGCGATTGATAACACGAATAAGTCCCAGCTTCAAGAAAATGATCAAGACAATTATTGAAGATGAAATGAAGGGAGACCTTATTGATGATGAATTGGTAGAGTTAGCAATGGTTTAGTTTTCATCATATAATATTCCAAAATTCAAGATTCAAAAACTCGATAGAGAGAACGTTGAAAACCTCGATTGGAAATGTAAGATCTACGTTTACTTCGTAATGATCGTGAATGTGATAATCTTCACACCACCTATTATGGTTGAACCCGTTGAAGAAACATATGGCAATTTGACCAAGATTGTAAGAGAATTGCCTTTATCCTCTTTGTTTCCTTTTAATGTACAAGAGCACTATAAGGTCTATTGAGTTACATGCCCTATGGACAAATAAAATATTATCAGTTTTAGATGGCGTGTACTTCTCAGTATATAAGTGCTATAGTGGGGGCTAATTCAGTAATAGTCAATGATATCCTTTTGATCAGTTTAATTCTTTATCCTTGCAGACAGCTAAAAAAGCTAGACCATTTGCTCAGGAATCTTCAGGATTTTAAACAGAAATATCAAACTTTGAATGCCATTGAGGACGAGGAAACGGCTGCTTTTTTATTTTTTAAACACCTCATTGTCAGACACGAGAATATTATTCAGTGATTCACAAACACGTGTTATAACCCATTTTTAAGTAATTTCCACATTTTCAGATATGTTAACATCTACAATAAGAACATGGCCTATCCTATGATGTTGGATTTTATTCAGAGCTCAATTCAAATTGCAACGTCTTTAACGCAAATCTCAGGGGTTGGTAACTCTTCTTCTAGTCGAAATATTCTTTAACTTTATCTTTTAATTAGAACGAAATCACATTACTGTTAATCGCATCTATAACTATGTTTTCGATAAGCATGCTGCTAAGACTTTGTTTATATTATTACCATGCTGATGAACTCTTGATCCTGGTAAGTACCTGTTATCAGGAATCCATAAAAGCCTCCGCTCTTATTCGATTTTAGAGTCAGAAATTGACCCATTCAATCTGGGAAAGTAATTGGCCAGACGAGACTCCTAAAATCAAATTCATGATTTTGATATTTATCACGAGAGTTCAGAAACTTTTTGCTTTTACGATTGGTTCATTTGGTGTGATGTCGATACAGTCCTTTATCTCTGTTAGTTTGCATTTATTGAACTCATTGATGTAACTATGGTCCCCATGGAACTCATTGTATTAATGAAATGAATTAATTAATGCTAATATGACTTAAACAGGCAGAAAAAAGCGATATCGGCCAGAACCGATCAGTTTGTTATGAAATTTGGTCAAATTAACTCATTGGCGTTATCAGAAGAATACATGGAAGAACTCAAGGCTTCTCGTATTCAATTTACTAACACTTGGCAAGAAATAACTAAATTCCTGAAGAGCAGGGATTTTCAAATATTACTTCTTTCTATTGATTCACCCCTATTAATTTCTATTAGAGTGAATCAATACATTGCAGACCATATCAAATTTAAATATAAAGACGGTAAAATGATGTTGCCTCTATCCAAACTTCTTCAATGTAAAATTGTTCGTGAACTCATTCTTAATTATTTTGAAAGTAAGGCCACTTTAACCTGTTGATTCTAAACTGCGAATTTAAAAATGAGCTTAATACTAACGTTAAAACTGAAATTTTATTGAAGTTGCTAGAATGTTTGAAAAGGTCAAAAACTTTGAATGGGGAGATTTAAAAAAAAAGACTTTAGTTGGTTTGACTTGGAAACCAAAATTTGGAAATATATTCATCTATGACAACAACAATTTCAGTGTCTTAAAAGATAAATCAAAAATGGAATTACGACAGAAAAATATTAATTTCCAGGATAAGAGTATTTCTTTTAATAAAATTTTGAGTATTGCTGATGCTAACACAATTATTGGTAACAAAACGTTGATAAAGCTGTTTCAAAAACGTGAACTTATATTGCATAAATTTAGTCCAGTAGAGGAAGAAGACATTTTTATTAACTGCACATTAAGACTGCAAATTGTAGATAAAACAGTTCTAAGCGACAATACTTTTTTATCTTCTAATTGTGTCGTTATATTTGTTTGGTCCAAATTTGGCGCGTGTACGTGGTTGGGTCGATTCACCCCTTTCGATACGATAACCGTGAACTACGTAGATCGTGGACTGGATTGATCGATTATGAAGGACCACCCTGAGTTCGCAGTCTCAGAGACACTGTTTTCGCGTATAAAAGAAACTAAACCTTAACTTAACAAAGGTTTATTGGTAACATTAACAACTATACAATATCGAGAAATGCGTTATTTAAAGAATGTTGACGAGAGTTTAACGCGTACGAGTCCGTGATGAAGTAGCGAGAAAAAAGAGCTTCTTCAGTTTCGCACCCTCCTTAAGTACTGATACGGAGGTGTAACGCCCATAGACGTACCCCCGATAAGGCCCCATTAGCGGCTTCTAGGCTACCTTGTTACGTTAAAGCGTAGCACTTAGAGGCACGATCGCTGGGCTTTTATTGGAGCCTAGCCATTGTATTCGTTTGGCGGTACCTTTAATTTAAATTCGCAATGTTAGTCCGACAAAGAATAGTGCTGGAAATCCCAATCATAAAATAACTTCCCTCAGCCGAAGATGGGTGTTAAGCGCTGGGAATTCCAACAGTATTACCCAATGGCTGGGGTTGTCCATGGGCGTAACATCAGTTTCTTAAACTCACTTTGAACATTTAAACTAATAAATAACCCAACCATAATCCGTGATAAAACAATACGTCGCAAGTCCTAACAATATTAAATGCCTCAACAGATGACTTACAAAAATTAGGTGCCAACTTTGAAAAGAACCCCCTGTTTGATTTCGACCATATGGAAAGTGGAATGAAATTAATAAACCAAAATATAAGTTTTTCAGATCTACTTAGGAGATATAGTAAACAAAATGTGTCAAAAACCCATAATATGTTTTGGCCAGAAAACACTGCAGGTCATTTAGTGTTAAAGCAATTTACTACTACTGGTCCAGTAAAGGGCTTTATCTGCAATATAAATAGTGAAACGAACGGTGCTAAAATTAAAGAAGAAGAAATTATAAAGTCAATTAAAAGATCAATGGAAAACAAAGTGAATCTTATCGCAAAATTCAATCATGTCTAACATTGGCAAAACCTTCAAATCCGCATATCCCGAAATATAGGTGAATCGAGTGAATCTGCTGCATCTTCTGAACAGCTCCTAGGAGCAGCAAAACTCACGTTGGGAGATATAAATTTTACAGAAGAATGTACAGATCAGGCAATTTAATTTATAACAGAAATGTTACTTAGCAATGGCACGGACGATGAACTGTTACAGAAAAGATTACTCGAATATGCTTTAAAGGAAGGTAAAACGCTCGTGAAAGCCTAAACCTAAAAGTCGCTTTCTTATTTGATGGGTTTGATGAGATTAGTCCTACACACAAAGATAAGACTTTAGTACTCTTGAAGGCACTTAAGCAAAGTAGTGTGACGCAAATGTTGGTATGTACCAGAATTCATAAAGTACGAAGCTCAGAGGATAATTTAAGAGTGGCTGCATTTTATTTTAATTCATTTAGCAACGAAGAAAAAGAACAATATTTTAAGAAATTTCGGCAATCCCAGCCACATAAATACAATATAGATTTTTATATGGTACAATAAGTTAATGTGAGAATTTTCCAAACACGCACACTCTCTTTGAAAGAGATCCTCTTCAATTTTAATCGCATCGTCGAGTTTTATAACATACCTTGTGTTGATATATTGTGAAGTTCACGAAATACATCATCACTTTGGTACCCTTTTTTTGCACTTTCCAAATTCTTGCGAGTGGGTTAATGTAATACTAAAACCCATGGTTTATCACAATGGGTTTTAGTATTTAAGGATTTGCAGGGCATATACGAGCTCTCTTTTCTTCTGGGTTCGGTTGGTCGTGGACAACTCAAGAGTCGCTTCCGCGCTCACAAATTCATAAGTTACTTTGTCCTTCGCTTTGTTCACTTTGTATTAATAGACGCACATTTATAATCCTTTTCTGACCTGTGATTTTATTATAAGATATAAATACCATCCTATATCTACAGTAGTATCAAACCCGATGCTGCATTATTATTGTTTTAAAGTTCAACAACAGCATTAAATGGCACAAAAAATACTATCTTTTAACGTTTGTTTATTTTTTTAATGTTGCTTACGTTACCGGAAGAGCAAAATTGCCCATTTTTAAAAATTAATAAGTGGGTCAAGTGCCACCTCAAATCAAAGGTCTTTCAAAACTGTATACATTCAATGGTGTATTGAGAATTAAAATCTATTGATTAGTTTTCGAGAAAAATAGCTATAAACGCAGTAAAAAATGCAATACAAACTCAGTTAAATAGTACGTAAACAATGAAAAAACTTATTTGTTAATAGAAAATTGTTTTGCTTTCGATTTTGTGCTCACAAATAGGTTTTGATTAAAAAAAAAACAAGTAATGAATAAAAATAATCAAAGGCTGTTTGTGAGTAAAAAATCGAAGACAAAGCAATTTCCTATCAGCAAAAAAGTTTTTTCATTGTTCGCGTACTATTTGACTGAATTTGTATTACATTTTTTACCACATTTATAGCAGTTTTTCTCTAAAATTAATCGATAAATTTTGAATAGCAATACATTATGAAATGTATATTTAAAAGATTTTTTATTTGAGGTGTCATTTCACTCAAGTTTCAGTTTAAAAAAATCGTCCATTTTGCACTACTGGTGACGTAAGCAACATTTAAAAAATAAACAAACATTAAAAGATATTATTTTTGCCCTAGATAATTGTTAGGGCTTGTGTAGAGGACATAATATCCGATAATTGATTTAATCTATTAGTTCGATAAGTGGTATTCTACATAAACCTAGAATTTAATCCGTGATTAGTATGTAAGGAACCCGTGTGCTACGCCTATGAACATTACTCGTTTTTTTGCCACTTTGCTCATATGACCAGATGTTGGTACGCATTTCATTTGAACTTAAACTAACTATGTTACAAAACTTTTCGCCGACCTTTTGTGCATACCAGAATTTAGGCACGTTCTCAGTTCTGTTCTTAACCGCCCTCTAATAAAATCCAATTAGGGTAAACGGTATAGTTATTGAGCAGATAAGCAACGTTTTATTTATTCAATAACTTGATAAAAATTTATTTTTTAAACTACAGATATCACCAATGCACGAAAGTATCGTAAACAGATGGATATTTAAATGTTATATCGAAAATACAAAACAACAACATAGAAAAAAATTACGCATCACTAAACTTTTATGTTCAAAAAGTACAGTTATTGGACAAATTATAACAGTTAATAGACGAATTAATTATAGTTATGAACATTTAATTTCTCAAGTTTAATTCTTCCAAGTCTTCTTAATCTGTCTCATCACTTTCTTCACGTGCTTCCTTTTAGCATAAATGACACAAATAATCATCTTCATCATCTGGAATGTGCTCTCTATATGACACAGGAACACATGATCGATGAAAATTCCTCTGACAAGTGTCGCAAGTCGATCCGTTCCTTTTTATTAGCTTCAAGCATTTGCTACATTTTTGCCTGTATTTCTGGCTGTTTTGTAGTTTAGTTTTCTCCATTAATTGTAGTTGTTTTTTCTCTGCGCGCTTTTTTTTCTATCTTCTTTCGCCTCTAACTTTTGCTGTTTTAAAGCATGTTTAGATTTAGATATTTGTTGAAACTTTTCTGATGTCAAAGCATAAGGCGTTCTCTCAGTTTGTCATTTATTTTTTCGTTTCGGAGAATTTTGCCAAATTAGAAAAAGGGAAAGAGTTACATTAGTTTTTGATGCTTCCTCAAGTGGGACGTCTCGTTTGTAAGTATTACCACTAAAGCAGAGACAACTGCGGAACTAGAGGCCGAAAATTGTGATTTTTTTATCAATGACCGTGTGGATGAAAATGGAATTGGAGTTGTTTTGATTCGTTCGATATTAAACCCTTCTTCTGTAGTTACCTCATTAGTAATTTCACTCAGTTCAACATTTGTATCTCTTATTTGTCCGTTTTCAAGAGATTCTGACAAAAAATTATCAAAATTACTGGGTAATACTTTTTGGAAGTGCTTCCAAATTAAGTGTAATTTTTTGAAATTTTCGTCGTCGATTTCTTGAAACGAATTATTACTCTCAAATTTCGTAATAAGATCTGGGCCTACCACTTCAACAAATTCATTGTAAATTAGCGTTCTCTCCTCGCTCTGTTAATTTTCTTCGTTCTGTTTATTTACATTTTGTTTTTTCGATCTAAGACACCGAATGTAATCCACTGCATCTGGATTAAAGGGGCATAATCCACATAATCGAAATCCATTTCGGATTGTATCTGGTTTAATGCTGTCAACGACGTTTGTTAATATAGGTGCAATGTTAAGTTTATTTATTGATTTCCCTGGACTTTCTGAATAGAATTGTCTTGTAGTTTTTCGCGAGGTGGCTTTCAATGGACTAAAAGCTGCGACATCTGTGGACAGCAAAATCCTAGTTGAATTCGGGTATAAAGCACAATTTGCAATTGACTGCATAAAACACACAAGTCGTAAGTTATATGAGACTTATGTCCATCAACAAAGAGGATCACGGGGCACGTCGCCTTGTTCTTTATTAAATATCGATAGAAAACGTTTGCTATGTACTCATAAAATACCTCAACAGTCATCCATGTGTTATCGCTCCTTGCAGCACCCCATTCCAGCAGAACAGCACGAGCAACTTTGTCAGGAATTCTTCGGTAAGAATATACAATCATTGGGGGACAAGTTTTTCCATCAGCAGAGAAAGAAAACATTACAGTAATATTTTCTTTTGAAGAAGCTTTCTCGATGCTGTAAACATTTTTTGTTCCCTATTCGGCCAATACACGATCTGTAGATGGACACATTTGAAATCCCGTTTCATCCCCGTTATAAATCTGGGAAGGGTACTTGAGTACATCCGTCAAGTTTTGCTCTACGAAGTATTCTTTGATTTCGGCGAACCATTTTCTTAGATTCAATTCCGTTACCCAGAGGCCAGCCGGGGAAACCATTTCGCTTTGCCTATTTGAGATTTGAGGATTTCGACGAAGAAAATCCTTCATCCATCCTATACCGGGACGATTATTTTTTAAAGGATTTAGTCTAGGATTTGCTTCTATAAATTTTTAAACACTTGAGATAACATCTTCCATTTTTCTCGGAAATCCTCTTTTTCCTAATTCCGAAATCCACAAAACTAAACGGTATTCTTCTTCGAGATTCCTAAAATCAAATTCATGATGTTGATATTTATCACGAGAGTTCAGAAACTTTTTGCTTTTACGATTGGTTCATTTGGTGTGATGTCGATACAGTCCTTTATCTCTGTAAGTTTGCATCTACTGATCTCATTGATGTAACTACGGTCTCCATGAAACTCACTAATTTTTAGATACTTAAGGGTACATATTCATAGGTGATGCTCATTATGACATAATAGATAAGGCTGTAGGGGTAGGTATATGTTGAGACAGGACAGATTATCTCTAATACATGATAAATACGTTATTTACACGAATTTTTAAATAAAAAATAAATGTATGCATACCATGCATTAGATGTCACTCAATTGTAATAGTGCTAATAGATGTACTATCGAAGGATAATAAATGAGCACGAAGATCAGCAGAAGTTGACTTTGCTCTAAGCATCAACAACATACCTTATTCCTCCCTATGTAATTTTAATAAGACGAGAAAAACATAAAATAGATTGTAGCTATGTAAGTAAAATAACTTATTTTACAGGGTGTTTCAAAACTGTTACACACAAATTGTAACCAATGGCTATGCGAAAACTCCCTAGTCGTAATCTGGACGTTTAGGCCTTCCACGAGTGTGTTCACGAATTCGAGTGCCTTAGATCTTGAGGCCTGGAATTATATGTGTCGGAATAGCATTAGATGCGTTTTCCATATTTGAGGAAAGGAATCTTTTGGATAGCCAAAGAATGAAAAGACAGACTAGCGAATTCACTACCCCACGACCGCTCTTCTTCCCATCAATCTATTAACTGCCTGTTCTTTGTCCCTGTTGTCTTAACTTTCCCAGTTCTGGTGAGGCCTTCAGAACCGTGGGAAAAGTACTCGCTAGTCCTTCTTACAAAGGGACCAACAGTTTAATGTTCCCCAACTAATTAGCACACGTGGCCATTTAAGTGCGTCGTGGTAATAGTGACCTCGTTCGACAGTGCTTTGTCTTCAGATGGCCCTATCAGCCTGCCTTTCATCTTATTGTCTATCCTAATACTACTTTTACAAAACTTAAAGACTAATAAATCTCCGACATATAAAAAGAATTAATTTAGATTCATTTGTGCATAAATTAAAATAATTTCACATAAGTATTGAACAGTCGAATTATGATATTACCTCGATGAATTTTCATGTTGCTGCCTCCGGAATAATTTTCTGAAAAAAACAATTAAATGTTTACTATTTTATACAGTATTTATCAAAGATCTTGTGATGCGTTGACGGTGAAGATGTACAACTCATCCAGATTAATTTTGCGGGTGAGATGATGTGCGTAATGACAGAGCAAGCATTCGGCGAGGACGAGATGACTCTAAAATATTAAAAGTGTGGAGTGACATAGAGTCCATGACAAAAGTGAAAAATAAGGGCGCTTTTATCTTGCCCCTTCTCGCTGAGCCCTAATGGGCTCCACTTGTCCAGGGAGCCAGACGTCTACACAAGCCAATATGTCAGATAAGATGGGATGAAATGCAGATGACCACAGAATAACAAAGATAGCTATATAACTCAGGTACTATTACGATACCTATTTAATATATTTTATACAATTAATTTTTAGCTATTTTCAGACTTACTGCTATCATTTTCTTCATTATAATTTTTATCACTGTCTTTATCTTTTCATAAATGTATAATTAATCGGTTTACGACAATATTTAGAGATGATGCGGCATCTATATAAAATCTATGTGTTTTCTTTGCATGTTCACAACACGATATCCACTCGTTAAGAGTAAAGTTTTCAAAAAACTGATTATAATATTCCTCAACTTGTTTCAAATAAAAATTAACATTTGTTTCACTTTCATATTGTTGTATTTCTACCCACACTAGTTTTATCGAATTAACCTTTCGTTTGTAATGTGCGGTCTATGAGACCGACAAGTTTAAATATTCGCGTTTAAATTGATACGGTTGGCGTAACTGTAACGTAAACTTCCAGCAACTTCCTACATCAGAAGCCTGTGCTTACTCATGAAAAATTAACAGTCGTATGCGTACAGTTTGAACAATACATATGGTAATGGTCTGAGAGACTGAGGTTACTATTTGTGCTATACAGGGTGTCTCTAAAAGGTCTGTACAAAATTCTACCACAGATTTCTGAGGTGAAAACATGACGATTTAACCCAATTTACCTTAGTCCAAAAGTGGGCGGTTTTCGAAATACAGGACGTCAAACTGAAAATTAACAAAAGGAAAAAAATTAATTACTTCGTTGGTAATGCTACTATCTGCACAAAATGTCGTATCGAGGTCTTTAGGGGCGAGAAATCAGAATCCGTTTACATTTTAGAAGCACATTGTACAGGGCGTTGTCAGCGCTAGATAAACTCTCTTTAAAAGGACATAACTTTTTTATCACCCGGTATAAAATTTATTTATGACTAAATTTGTATTTTCCTACATGTTTTACTACATGTTGAACAATAATTTTAATGTATATGTCAGAATAGCGTTGGATGCGTTTTCCATGTTTGAGGAAAGGTATCTTTTTAATAGCCAAAGAATAAAAAGACAGACTAGTGAACTCACCACCCTACGACCACTCTTCTGTTCATCAATCTATTAACTGCCAGTTCTTTTTCCCTGTTGTCTTAACTTTTCCAGTTCTGGTGAGTCCTTCAGAATCGTGGGAACAGTACCTGCTAGTTCTTATTACAAAGAGACCAAAAGTTTAGTGTCACCCAAATAATTAGCACACATGGCCACTTAGGAGCGTCATGGTATTAGTGACCTCACTCGACAATGCTTTTTCTTAAGAAGACCTGCCCTTCATCTTATTGTCTCTTCTAATGTTACATTTGCAGAACTTAAGATCTAATAAATCTCCGACATATATATTTATTCATACAGTTGGATCGAAAGAAATAAAAACTTAAAAATACGTTACAAATTATTTGAAAACATAAATTTAATTGCGTAAAAAATGACACTTTTATTAAGTGTTCGACAACGTGTTAACGTGTTAAAACAAGTTGAGGAATATTGTAATCAGTTTTTTGAAAACTTTACACTTAACGAGTAGATATCATGTTGTGAACGTGCAAAGAAAACGGAAAGATTTTATATAGATGCCGCACCACCTCTAAATATTGTCGTAAACCGATTCTTAACATTTGTGATAAGAGCTCTTTGATTCTGATAATAGCTGTGAGCAAAGCAGTTTTTTCATGAAAAATTTTCAAACAATTCTTGCGAGTAGTCTTTAAATTTTGATCATACTTAATAACTTTATTAATTCTTATCAACTGTCCTTCAACTTGATCAATAAAAGCCAAAGGTTTTTCATTCCCTTTTTGTTTAAACTGACATAATTCGTAATTCAAACATTGCAAATCTATAATTTCTCCAAACTGTCCCAAAAGAGCATTTTTTATTTCATCCCAATTATTTAATTCCCTCGAACTAATAAAATCTAAAGCTGCACCGTCGAGCCGGCTTTTTACTATAAAAGAAAAAATAGTCATTTCGTTTGGGTCAAATTTCGTAAAAACAAAATCTACTGCATCTATGAAATTATGTAAACCAGAAGAAGTTCTATCGTAAGTCTTGATAACCTTTATTGCTTTATCAGAATGTATGTAATTTGCAGTTGCTTGGGGAGTAGTCATACTTTTAAATTTTTATGAAGAGAAAAATACAAGTGCGAATGCAAGAGAAAATAAAGAAATAAAATTTTAAAGCAAAATATATAATTTGACTCACTCCGACTGTTACGATGCTCCAAGGGGTTGAGAACTGATCAATTTCCGGGTTCCAGCAGTTTTACACCTGAATCAGATAGTTTCACGTCTTGTCAGGTTGTTTTCTGAAGTTTCGTACCTTCGCTCTTTTTTAGAAGATGTTGATCACGAATAGAAGTGGGCAGCTACAATCAGTATCCAGTTATCTTCTGAAATCTCGTGGCGTTACACGAATTACAGGTATTCCCAGTATGGCTGATGTTTCTTCCAACTCAAAGTCATGGATGAGCTCCGGTAAATTAATTGAAATCGAAAAAGAAAACTTTATTTCTTCTCTAAAGGTCTTGCCAACTGCGCCAGTTATGTTGAGTAGGGTTTTGAATTGAAAATTTGAAACTAACAGTCAAGTAAAGAGATCTAATGACAAAAATATAAGATGTCTGTTCACAAAACAAACCGAATCAGTTCTGATCTTTTTAAAGAGACGATTCGTTATCGAACTAAAAATAATACCCGAGTATACAGGGTGTTAGTGAAATAACTTTTGTAAATTTAACCAGTGATTAAGAACATTATTTTGAACAAAAAAGTTCCTTACAAGAGGGGTCGAAAACCTAATAGTTAAAAAAAAAATGTCAAAGTTGATAACCGAAAAGCTATGATAAGGTTAAAAATTTGAATAAAATGTGGAAAAATGTACTTGACACATTTTGGTTGTTTGACGTGTAACAAAAAAATTTGAAATTATTCAACAATAACATTGCTAAAAGCAATTGAAAACTTAATTAATAACTTAAGCGGTAAAAAAAAATGTAAGTAGCAACGTCGCACTGAACGTTACCGAGGAAGAGAAGTTTATTTTCGTTATGATTGTTTTTTATGGCCCTTATGAGGGTCGCTCACCCACGTTGCAGGTGAAGTGATAAGGCATTTGAATGCGCAGTAACCAGATTGACTTAGTACCTCAATAGTACATGAGTTATATAACCATCTGCACTTTATCCCATTTTATGTGACATATGATCCTGGGCAAAGATGCCTGGCGCCATGGACATGTGGAGCTCATTAGTGACCATCAAGAAGGGACAAGACAAAAACCACCATTATTTTTCAAATTTGTCATGGACTGTATGTCCTTCCATACTTTTAATATTTTAGTGTGATTTCGGTCTCGTTAAATGCATCTTCTGTCAGTACACGAAACAGATTATCCGCAAAGTTAATTTGGGCGAGCTTTAAGTGATTTTATTCCGTCTTGTTAACAGTACCTAAGTGACAATGTATTCTGTACGCGAGTATTATGACATACTTTTGATCTATGTAGAGGCGTTACAAAATTCTGAAGAAGTTAGGCGCATTTACGGTAATCCTTATCCAGAAAGAAAACTTCCAGCTCGACAAACAAATGTTTATTTTTGGGAAACTCGCAAATTTGTGCGAGTTTCCCAAAATCTTTTGGATACAGGGAGTGTTGTTTCTTTATATCAAGGACACGAGGTCGACAGAGAGAAGTTGGTTCTGAAGCCGAAGAACATATTTTAAACCTTGTTCAAAAGAGTTCAACAAGGAGTACCCGGAGTAGAGCATGCATAGACTCAAATTGTGAACATTTCGAACATTTAATGTACCAAAAACAATAATAAATTTGTGTTTTTGAATGTGATATGAGTGGTGTAAAATGTGTAACGTGTTATGTTAAGCTAATTAAAGATGATAACAATAATTTCAAGGTAAATGGCTTTTCAAAATAATAAAATAAGAATCATACAATTTTTAAATTCCATGAATTTAGTGCATTTTATTAATTATGTACTGTAAAATCTATCAGACCCAAAAAAAACGTGGAAAAAGCAAACCCACTTCATGCGGCTACTTAGGTAGGTGTGAAAATGAAATAAATACGAGGCGATGTTGCCAATTCTCAGAAAATGTTTTTTTGATTTTTCAGGGAAATGGTTGTATTAACGACACCTGTTGTAAGGAACTTTTTTGGTAAAAATGATGTTCTTAATCACTGGTTAAATTTACGAAAGTTATTTCACTAACACCTTGTATAATCAATATGCTGAATATCGTATTCAGTGTCGAGCAAGATGTGTGGACGTTAGCATAACATACATAGACTCGAATGTGTTACACGCTGTATAAATAATCTTTATTTCCTCAAAAAAAATAATGAACCAAAAAAATCTTTCTGCCCATGGGATAAAATTTTAACTTGAGGTGACTAAACATTATTCCAAATCAAATTTATAAGCTACATCTGGAAGTGTTACAACAGGGTGGTAGACAAAAAGAGGAAACGGGATTGTCTTGTCTATCTTGTTAAGTAAAGTGGCTTCAGTACAGTTGAGTTCTAAGGATTGTTCTTCCAATTTTTCTGCAGTTGTAATAGTCTTTCAGTTATTTTTGACACAAATGTGCGTTCGTATAATAATAGGTTGAGTAAATTGTGTAACAGATTTTCGGGGTGTCTTATTTTTACAATTAGTCTTAGGGTCTGGTCATAATATTTGATAACAAAAAAACTTAAGACATTCTCCTAGTTAACTTCAAATGGAAAAGAAAAAGCCAATCTCATGTCAAAGTCATGTTTTTTCAAGTTGTTATAAATACTGGCTGATATGGATGAAATTTGAGTAAGCTCGTGCAACTCAGCTGCAGTTGCAGCTGACTGTTGATGTATCCTTGTAGATAGGTGTTACTTTTAAGTTTAATAGATGTTAGATAGTAGATACTATTTTTAAGATCAATATACCCCTGGGATACGACCCTGGTAGGCATTAGTTGGAGCATGGAAATTTCCCATGCTATGCCTGGTCGACATATTGGGATCCCCGCAATAAGTTTTGTCCTCATTGGAATTGCCTGCAATAGACTTCGTCAACTCTATAGTTGCAGTTCCAATTCCTAGGTAAGACGCCACGGTTTAATGCAGTACGTAGTGCAGATGGCACCCTAGTTAAGGTACGCCTATGATTTATCATCATGGGCTTTAGTATTTAAGGATTTGTAGGGCATATACAAGTCCTCACACAAGATCTTCCCAGATCAAAGAAACGACAGAGCAAAAAGCGATAGCCCCGCTTGACTCTGTTACTTGAGGCCAAAAACACAAAGCGACCCATAAAAAGAGACCAAGGATCTAAAGGCAACGGGTCAATATTTCCTTATAAAACACGGGGTTTTTTAGTGGGTAAAAATCCCACACAGGCTGGAAGCATGGGCTTCCAGTAACGTCTTACCGAGAAGATTTATTTTCCCCGGGGTCGCGTCCCAAAAAAAAAAATACAAGTCCTCCTTTCTTCTGAGTTCGATCGGTCACTAGCCACTCAGAAGCCGTGTCCGCGCTCGTAAATTAATAAGTTACTCTATCCTTCATTTTGTTTACTTTGTATTAATAAACGTACATTTCTAATTCTTTCTCCTGGCCTGTGACTTATTTAAAAGATATAATCACCATCCTATATCTACAGTAGTATTAAAACCTGCGATACTACATTTGGAGGTTCGTCCGGAATTAGCAATAGAAAAAGGCATAGGTGTGTGCGAAGCCATATCGGGAATGTGTGTAAAAGTGTTAATAAAGTGCACAAAGTTAATGAAACATGGAGGATATAATCGACCAGGTCGCAAGAAGTGTCGCCGCGGTAAAGTTGGAAGACAGCCAGCTTCTGCGAATGAAGGTGTCAGAACTCAGAGAGGAGCTCAGGCGACGGAACCTACGGGTGACAGGCCGAAAACATGAATTGTTGACGAGGCTAAGAGCGGCGCTTTTGCTTAAGCGGCACCGCATTGCCGACCACTAAGAGGGAGCAGACCCCGAATACGATGAAGGGGAAGATGATGAAAATGCCGAAGCTGCAAATGCTTTCAAAGTAAAAGATGGAGATAATAGGCACAAAGACGTACGTGTTTAGAATCCTACGATTGGCGGCTGAGGAAATTATGACAAAGACGACGATGATGACACCGACGACGAACATGCCCGTCATACACCAGTGTCACAAGAACGTAACACGTCACAACGGGTATTGTTTACCTTCAAAGACTTTGAAGGATCTTTGGAGAAGTTCAGCGGCGATTACCACTCCAATGTCCAGTAGTGGTTGGATAACTTCGAGGAGATGGTTGTATTGTGTGGATGGAACGAATTCCAGAAAATTACGTATGTCAAACGATTGCTGGAAGGATCAGCGAAATTGTTTGCGAGTTATGAGAGATGCGCAAAACCTTGGGTGAAGTTAAAAAGGGCGCTGAAAGACGAATTCCAAGAAGTGATAGGCAGTGTGCAAGTACATCGGGATCTGAGCAAAAGAAAGAAGAAGAAGATTTTGAGGACAGACTTCTTGGATCGCGTTAAATTTCGTGTCCGATGAGATGAGATTACCTTTCTCAAGTTAGGCTGTTTTATCTTGAATTGGTGGTACCAAGATGGTGATTTAAACATGGCCGAATTTTTGTTCCGTCTAGCTAGCAATGGACTGGATGATTACGAAAAACCATCATGAGTTCGCGGTCTCAGAGACACCGTGTTAGTGCAAATGAAGGAAACCAAAAACCTTTTTAACTGTAACTAAGGTTTACTTTTCACCAACAATTTCGAACTATTGAGCAAAGGAGGAATAACGATTAATAACTTTTCATGATAAATTAACTAGTATACTAATTAAACGTGTGTAGGAACCGTGAGTAAAGTATTGGCGTATAATTAACGTATAAAATACAGAGTCGACTCGAAATAGTCGAGGGAGACGCACAAGAAAAGAGCGATTTTTCTTCTTACAAAAACTTAAATAACAAAGTTAATAGTAAGCGCACATAGGCGTACTAAACTAGGAGGTCATCATTGGCACTTCTCCTAGATCTATTCTCATAGCATAACTAACTTTAATAACATAATTGGAGTTTTATTAGAGGGCGGCTGTCATCAAAATCGGGGACATGCCTAAATTATAGTTCGCACAAAAGGGCGGCGAGAAGGTTTATTACACAGATATTTCTTAGTTCAAACAAAATTCCCTACCAACATCTGGTCATTCGGGCAAAACGGCTAAAAATGGGTAATGCTCATAGACGTAGCACACTGGTTCCTTACATACTAATCACAGATTTAATTCTAGGCTTGATTAATGATATACAGGGTCCTGCAATAGTGCATCAGGCTTCCTTAGCCTCTATAAGAATAAAATTAACAATTTTATTCTTTTGCAGAATTACACAACACATAAAGGCGTATTACAACGAGATCGATGCTAATAAATTTAAGCAGCCGCATATATTCAAAATTAACACTATTGACGAAGCGAAAGAGATTGTTTTAGCGCATACTAAAGAGAAGCACTATAAAGAGGAAATTGAAAAAATCGTTGAAAATTATAAGCGGGAAGCGACACGCGACGTGGGCATACAAGCTAAGATATTTTTAAAACTTGACAAACCTGTGACATCGCGATCGCATAGATGGGCACCGTCAGAGCTAAAAGAAGTGAATGATCTTATGAACATGTGGATGGAGGAAGGGATTATCCGGCCATCTAATGTTGTGGATATGCCTGCCACAGAATCTATAGGTCTTAAATAATTGCAATTTTTGTAAAAGTTAAAGAGTAACTTTCGCTACGGGCTACTGTCTAGTGTTTTCAGGACTTTAATGTAAATTCTTGTTAATTTAAGGTAGTTACGCATAGAATAATTTAGAATTAAAAAACGTGTAATCTTTGGGCCCAGCATCCTCGTGATACGCCTATGAGCGTCACTAGTTCGAGAGTAAATTCTGCCAAGTACAGGCTTTTTTCACCCATTATCCTTGGATAATAGACGAGCTAAGTGGTGGAATTTCCAGCGGCTTCTTTGTCGGAACTAGTACCAGGGTGCAATCACGTTTACCGAAAGACCCAAAAAAGGCCAAATCGTGCCTCCCGAGCGTTACGCTTTAACGCGGTCAGTAGTTATTAGACTAATAACTACCCCATAGTCTAAGTACGCCTATGGTTGTTCTCCAGTTGATGGGGTATTTAAGAATTTGCAATATGTGACAAATCTCTCTTGCAATCTTGCACCCTCTCGTCCTAGGACCTTGCTTTTGGTTCTCAACTACCGGTTCACGTGTCCTCTTATTCGTTACGTGCCTTTCGTAAATGAATCGGTGAAGTGGTTCCCGGAGGGCCGAGCGGAAATCCCGGAAGAAGTATCTGATCCCGACTGGTTGATCTCACGACGAATCCTTCGAAAGTTCATAATCGACACGCTGTAAAACAGTGAGTTCGGGAGTGTTAGTGTTATATTCGGCAACAAAGAAGAGACACACAGGTTAGTTGTAGTTTACCTAGCATAAGAACGGCATTGTGCAAATAGTCTTAGGTTGTAGAGTGGCTTAGAGAAATATTTTTCTTCCTTGTAATTCGGTTAACTTCCAAAGTTTCCTAGGTTAAGCTGTAAAAGTACCATTAAGGGTTCTTTTAGAAAAACTTAGGTGGTACCTCTTGGCGAACACATTATACGCGATAATTTTTTTCTGTCATTAATAAATTCGTATACAGTAAAGAATGGCCTACGATAATTCAAGAAGCAGTAAACAAGCTTTCTTCGATTCGTTGAAAGGTGAAGGGGATGACTCCCCAAGTACCATTGAGGAAAGGGTAAGTGTGACCGACAAAGCAGGAGCAAAATTGGCCCGGACGACACCGGTTCCCCGCCCGCGACGGTCAAGTAACCACAAATTCCTCAATACTAATTCGGAATATGCGAGTCAGATTGTTATAGTTAGGAGAAAAAATAGCACCATTCGTGTCTGTGTAGATTATGATAAGCTTAATCAGCTGATCCTAAGACTCCTGACTCCGCTGCCGTTGGTCGAAGACTAAATAGAGGCGTTAGCCGAAGGGGTATATTTTACCGTGCTCGATTTGAAAAATGAATTTTTCCACGTACGGGTTGATGAGGACCGTAAATAATATACAGTTTTTGTAACGCCCGATGGTCAATATGAGTTTCTAAGGTTGCCGTTCGGATTGTGCATTTCTCTCCCAATATTCCAGAATTACATTACACACGGTATTTAAGGGGTTATTGCAAACGGGAATCTTGGTTCTTTACATGAATGATTTAATTATAATAGCTAGAACTATGGAAGAAGCTCTCGTAAAGCTCAAAATGATTATCGCAGTTGCTGTTCAGCACAGGCTGTTAATTAAATGGTATAAATGCCAATTTTTTAAAGACACTATCGAGTTTCTGGGTCATACCATATCTAGGGGTACAGTGAGACCATCGAAACTAAAAACAATGGCTGTTCAGAACTTTCCAATGCCTAAAAGTGTCAAAGATGTGCAAAGCCTTTTGGGACTAATCGACTATTTTCGAAAATTTATTCCCAGGTACTCTCTTATAGCTCGACTTCTGATCGACTTGACGGAAAAGAATTGTAAGTTTGATTTAGGTGTACGAGAGATAAAAGCGTATGAGAGATTGATGGCTTCGTTAATAGATGGGCTTGTTTTGAAAATGTATCGGGTAGGGGCGAAGACAGAATTACATACAAACGCGTCATATTTGGATTATGGTATGATTTTGATGCAGAAGGATTGTAACGACGGCAAATTCCATCCTGTGCATTATGCTAGTGGTAAGACGACCGAAGCAGAGTCTAGGTATTGTAGCTATGAGTTAAAGTATTAACCATTATAAAAGCTTTAGAAAAATGTACGGTTTATTTGTTAAATATATCGTTTAAGATTGTAACCGATTGTCAGGTATTCGCTACTACTAATAAGATAAGATATGAACTAATATACTACTATACTAATAAGATAAGAAAAGAGAAACAATGTTTGAGAGTGGCAAAGTGGGTGTTACTGTTACAGGATTTTAATTATGAAGTGGTTCATAGATCAGGTAAAAATATGTTATATGTAGATGCACTAAACAAGAACCCTTTACCTGTAACAATGTATATTTGCGAAAATGACGACGATTTAATTGCGCGGTTGAGACGCAAACAAAACAAAAATGAAGGTTTAAAGCAAATTGTCTACGTAGCAACGCGCAACGAAGCCGACGGCTTTTTATTAAGAAATAATTTGTTGTACAAAAATGTGGATGGAAAAAGTTTGGCAGTAGTTCTTAGGAGTATGGAAACGCAAGTAGTTAGGAGAGCCCACAACAAGGGATATTTTGGAATTAACAGAACAGAAGTACTGGTGAAGAGGGACTTCTGATTTAGAAGGATGAGTCAGAAGGTGGAGCTGGTCGTCGCATGTTGTCTTGACTGCATCTTAGCCGAGAGGAAACAGGGGAAGCCAGAGGGGTTGTTGCATCCCATTTGTAAAAGAGATGTTCCACTCGATACCTACCACATAGACCACGTAGGACCAATGATGATCACGCAGAAGAAATACAAAAACATATTGATAGTTGTTGATGATTTTAGTAAGTTTGTGTGGTTGTATTCAACCAGGTCGACCGAACCAGCAGAAGTATTGTATCGGCTGCGAAGTCAGTCCATGCACTACTTATTTTCGAAAATCCTAGAAGGATTGTCACCGATCGAGGGTCAACTTTCACGTCGAAAGATTTTCAAGAATATTGTGAAAGTGAGAAAATCAAACATTCCCTAATAGTGACCGAGATACCACGAAGAAAGGGGCAAGTTGAAAGGGTAAATATCACTCTTATTACCCTCTTGACCAAAATAGCCGCACCAACGCCGGAGAAATAGTACAAACATGTCGAAGATGCACAGAGACACCTCAACTCAATGCCAAATCGGAGCACGGGCAAATCACCTTGTCAATTGTTGTTTAGAGTTGCAATGACGTTGAAGGAAGATCTAACTCCAAGGAAATTGTTGAAAAAGGAGCGGATTACTCATTTCGAAAAAGATCGCGAAGAGCTGCGACAGGAAGCAAGAAAACGGATAGAGAAGGCCCAGGAAGAAAACCCCCTGAAGATTCAATAAGAATGGTAAACTAGCTGTTCGGGCTAGAGGGTTCGTTCCTCATTTGGCGCGAGCACCACCCTCGTGAATATATTTTACGTGATTACACGACTTGCGGACAGCAAACAATGATTTTGTTGCATTACTAAACAATACACGAAAGTAATGCACTTAATATTAACTTTACAATTCACGTTCGGAGTGTTTGTAATAGAGTCGGAAAAAAGAGCGCGACGTAGCTGGAAAACTCACAATGTCTTGATCGGGATGTTGATCGTGTTGCGCTAAGAGTTTAGAGATGAGAGAGAGATTCCTAAATTTCTAAATCTTAAATACTAAAGCTAAGGGTCGGCGCTCATAGGCGTACTCTTAATTTAGGAGGCAATTGTCGGTTTCCCGGCTACTCATCTTGTTAACGCGCAACGTCCAGAAGAATAGCTGAATGGACCTTTCTCGTCCAGGCCGGCTGAGCGGCACTTAAATTGGATCGACATCATAGATTCGACAAAGAATATTTCTCGAAATTCCAGTCATAAAGCAAACCCCATCTGGGGTTGGTGGACGTTAAACGCCGGGAATTCCTTAAATGTACGTGACTATTACTAAGACAATTGGTGGAAGGAACCCAGTAATTGTTCGAGAACAAGGGTACAACTTGTTAAATGCATGGGCGTAGCATCGGGTACATTAATCGGGGAAAACAACTTAATTTTTATCTATATCTAGTAGAGTCTTAACATACTTCCCCCCTTGAAAGGCTAAGCTTTGATTTTCAACACAAACGGACACTTCACTCAGCCTCAAACAGTACACAACTATCCACGAGTTTATAGCACTGATAATAAAGACCCTTTTGTGACGGCTCATTTGACGACACAGTTTTTAGTTTTCACGCTAACGAGCCGCACGACACTGTCCTTCTCTGGATGGACGGTAACGATTCAACCTAATGACCAACACAGCGGCGGTACGTGATCCCCCTTTAATAGTACCAGTGAGCCAACATGTGGGTTAGGGCTAGTGAATTGCCACTTGTTTCTTTGCTGGAAATGATGGAGATACTTCTTTTGTCAACGGGATCCAAAGTTTTCTTTCATAAGTTGCACGTGGTGATAACGCTTTACGAAGTTGATCTTATCGTTGGTCAGATCATACTCGGGAATGGCCGTGAGCTCTTGCGCAATCAGGAAATGTGCCGGTGTGAAAGCGTTAAGGTCATTAAGATCGGAACTCATAGGAATCAACGGTCTTGAGTTCAAAATCTCCTCGATTTGCGTAGCAAAGGTATAGAATTCTTCATAATGAAGATGAGTGCCGTTGAAAACTCACCTTAAATGGTATTTGCACGACTTTACAGCTGCTTCATGAAGCCCTCCACAATGAGGGGATCTGGCCGGCATAAATTGCCATCGTACATTAGAATGTAGTACGTAGGTTTAGAATTGATTGGATTTAATCAAATTTTGTATTGAGATGAGCTCATTGTTAAAGCCCACAATGTTCGTAGCATAGCTACTATAAATGTAAAACTATTAAAAACAAAAACCTCGTCTTGAAACAAATCTCTTCAACGTCCTTAAAAATCCGTCACTGGTTAAGTCCGTGATAACCTCGATATGAACAGCCTTGGTTGCGAGGCAAACGAAGATCCCTTTATTATTTTTCTGAAGCGAGTTTTACAGTCTTTTAATTCGAATGATTCCATGTAATCAACAGCTACGCATAAGAAAGGACGCGAGGAGGTAATGCGGAATTTAGGCAGCTCGCCCCCATCTTCAGGATAATATTTATATTGGGATTGAGTCTGAACCATGTCACCTATTTCCGATGTGTGCCCTCACAATTTGCTTGCCATTAATAGGCCATTATTTTTGTCTTATGTAAGACAAGGTACCCTGGATACCAGAATGAAGCGTATGCTTATGCTCACAGTCCTCGACAAGCCTTGTGAAGGGACGTTTAGCTGGTAGGACAATTGGGTGTTTACTGTCATGCGGACAATTTGAGTGAGTTAGTCTCCCGCCAAGCCTTACGATATCATCCTGGTCAACAAAAAGCGATAAAGGCCTTAATTTGCTTCTCGTTGAAATGCGATTTTTTCATTTTAAGTCGTGAATTTCTGGGAAAAAGGATTGCAACTACACTAACTTTATCATGAGCAGTTCACCCCGCTGAGTCTCGCAAGAACTTAAGCGGCCCGTGTTTCTTTTAGCTTTGACCAATCTTAAATTTTCAACGAATCTCAAACAATACGTTACTACTCATATTAGTTTATTCAAGTTTGAATTTTTTTCAAATACCTCGTAATTTTGATTTTAAACGTTCAGGGACAATTTCGATACCTCCTTTAATTCGAAGATTTTTGTAGTTGTACTCGTGAAATTCGAAATATTTGAATTTCCAAGGCATGCATCAGAGTTGACAAAAAAGTTAAGACCGTGTACCCATAATCGAGAATTAACTAAGTTTTTTATATTCACACCGCGGGATATAATGTCTGCCGAGTTATTTTCTGATTGGATATAATAGCAGTCTTCAATATACGATAGCAGTTGAATGTTTGCGACTCTATTAGCGGTGAACGTCTTCCACATTTTGGGTTCGTTCGCAATCCAACATAGAACGATTGTGGAATCAGTCCGTAAAACCGTTTTGTTTATGTTGAGCTTTAGCGCTTCTTTGAATTTTTCTATTAATCCTGCCAATAATAGTGCTCCCAGGAATTCTAGACGCGTTAATGAGAGAGACTTCAAAGAACTAATTCGATACTTAGCACATAACAAGTGACTTTCGATTTTGTCATTTGCATATATCAAGCGTATGTATACAGGGAGATTCACAACTTTTCTATAAAATTTTAAGAGTAGACATGTCATGAAAAACTAAATCGATTTTGGAAAATCCGTAAAATATTTTTGGAAAAAATGGTTAAAGTTTAACCATTATATAACTAAACGACTGTAATATTTTAGATTAATGTACGCCATGGAATTTTGTTGGATATCCTCTCAATCTTACGTATAATTTATAGTTGGGTCTACCACATGTCAATAGTTGATAGCTGAAGACATGGATGATCCGACTTAAGGGTACTTTTGATTCATCCGAAATAAAAGAAGAGAGCTTACATGTGTAAGCAATTTTGGCATCATAAATTGTTACTTAACTATTGTCATATACTGATCCTGTCTTTTGCAAAGACAATGTGTTTAACATCAAAAACAATATCCTCTTTTGGCTCTTAAATTATTGCACTGGAATCCAAATTTCATGGAAACCTATTTAGGGCGTGTTCCGATTTGTCAAACAGAAGAAAAAAGGTTAATGCAAGAAACATGTAGATTCCCAGCGGAAGTTGTGGAAAACAGTGCTATTTCAGCAGTCATAAAATAAACACCTACAGCTTCCCAACAAACATAAACTCAACCTAGTTGATGTAAATACAGATTTTGTTGTTAAAAGTTTTATTTGTGTTAAAAATGACTTATGTTTATAGTCATTCAGAGTTGGTGGATATTGTGCTAATTTATGGCGAAGCAAAACAAAATTCTTTTGCAGCTTCACTTTTATACAAAAAACGATTTCCCGATAGGCACGTGCCAAGTGCAAATACTTTTATCGCGATAGTACAACGTGGGCGAGATACAGGAAATTTGCAACCGAGTCGTGGAAGAGGTGGAGGGCGAATAAACCCACAACGCGTAGCAACAGCTGAAGAAGAAATCCTAAACATGGTAGAAGAAAATCCCCGAATAAGTACCAGGCAAATCACACAGCAGTTAGAAGTGTCCCAATCAACGGTGTAGCGCATTTTCCCTGAAGCCCAATTGTACCCTTATCATATTCAGCGTGTCCAAGCTTACACGTACTGTAAGGGGTAAAACCAACACCACAGAGCGAGGTAGCGCGTTAACCAAGGCGGAAATAGCCAATGCCGAACTTCGCTTAATAAAGATTGTCCAAGAGCAATCGTTTCATGAAGATATCCCTAATCTCAAGGCAAGCAATGAGCTCAGCCATAAGAGTAGGATTTTGGGACTTAGGCCCTTTTTGGCGGAACACTCAATATTACGAGTAGGTGGTAGACTGGCGGAGTCAAATTATTCCTATGAGAAAAGGCATCCTATATTGTTAGACGCTAAACATAAGCTTATCAAACTCATTTTTCATTACGAACATCATCAGCTATTGCATGCCGGACCTCAGCAGTTGCACTTTTCCATACGGGAAAAATTCTGGGTGATTGGGGGAAGAAATCTGGCGAAATTAACTTACAGAAAATGCGTCCGTTGCTTTAAATATAATCCAAAGAGTGAAATACCACTGATGGGTAATTTACCCAAGGAACGCCTACTGGCAGAATTCCCATTCAAGGTATGTGAAGTGGATTACGCAGGACCGTACTTAGTGAAGGATCGAAAGGGTCGTGGAGCAAAGACGTCCAAATGTTGGATGGCATTATTCATCTGCTTTGCGTCCCGAGCCATACATTTAGAACTTGTGTCAGACTTGAGCAAAGATTCCTTTATTTTGGCATTAAGAAGGTTCATATCCCGCCGTGGCAAACCGACATTAATTTATTCAGACAATGGCACTAACTTCAAGGCAGCTCAGTCTGAGTTGTCAAACTTCGGTACCTTTTTACAAAAAATACAAGGCGATGTAGTAGATGCCATGACAAGTGAGAATATCGAATGGCGTTTTATTCCCCCTAGCTCGCCCCATTTTGGCGGTCTTTGGGAGGCGGGTGTTAAATCTAGCAAGTATCATTTAAAACGGGTCTTGGGTGCTCATGTACTGACTTTTGAGGAATTGTATTCTCTGTTTACCCAGGTAGAGGCAGTATTAAACTCTCGACCAATGAGCCCTCTTTCAACCGATCCCATAGATTTGAATCCTTTAACCCCGGCTCACCTGTTAATTGGACGACCATTAGTCGCCCTTCCAGAACCCGATTTGAGGACGATCACTACTAATCGGCTAAATCGATTCCAACTGATCGAACAAATGCGTCAGCATTTTTGGGATAGATGGCATAAGGAGGTGGTATCTGAGCTGCAACAGCGAGTTCGTTGGAAAAGGAACCAGCATCAATTGAAAATCGGCACCTTGGTTATCATCAAAGAAGACAACACACCAGTGATGAATTGGAGACTTGGACGGATCCTAAGTGTCCACCCCGGTAAGGATAGAGTGGCCACTATAAAGACTGTTCGCGGTGAAGTAAGGCGAAGTTTTGCGAAGATATGTCCGCTCCCATGTAATAATATGACTGATAGTGACTAAGTGTTATTGAAAGTGGACGTTTTCAAGGTGGGGGGCATGTTCAGGACTGAGTTAAGGTTGTACATAGTGGTTAGATAAGCACTTTAGCATAAGTCGAATTAGTACTGCTGGTTGCATCGCAACCTAGTAGCTTTAATTTAGGGTATCATATTTGATCGCGCACCCAGAGGCGACGCCTATGAACGTTAAGAAATTGACACCATTTCAGAAGGCCCAGATGTGGGGAATCTTTTGTCCTAATAATGATGGTTCCTCGAACGGGACAACCTTCTCTCAAGTAGCTTTGTTTTGCCATAGCACCACGTTTCTAACGGCGGCAATTAAGAGAACCCTCTTTGTCTACAAGGGTTCTCCTGGAGTACGCCTATGGGTGCCGATCCCTGAAGGTAGTATTTAAGGTTCCAACGGGAGTTTTTTCGGGTCTCTCTCTCTACGATTTGACCACACGGCAACTATCCCTGAATCACGAATACTTATTGTTCAAAAGTGTACCCAATATATCATCCTGAAGTGCAAAGAGAAACGTTTTTTTTCTACAGTCCTTCGATCCTACATGCAAGGTTTCTCTGAAGTTAAACAATGTCCTAAGATACAAGTAAAGTATATACAATTCTAAAATCCTACTTTCAATGATAACCGGTTATGGAAGACAGTAGATGGAATGTGCCACCCTGTATTTATAATGTAATTAAAATATTTTTTGCTTTTTAGCCGAACCACTATTTATAGTGATTGAGAAAAATTTTCGGACACTTATGTATAAGCATAGCGTATATGTGTCTATATCGTGTTAAGAAACAAGATAATAGATTTTTTTATAGTACTCTTTGTAATGATATGTATATTATTAACAATAACGTAAATGTAGGATATTGTGATGACTATCCTCATATCATCTCGAATCACTCAGTGGTAAATAGGGGTTCGTGAATGACGTACGCGTGAGGAATTAACTGCTTAGTTGTGATGGATTTTAAAGTATTTATTTTAACAAGTAACGAAGATAACAACTAAGACAGTGACAACAAAAATTCCAGAAGGATATCAAGTGCGCCCGTTTCGATCACTTGCCAAGGGTGTTCTGTCGTCTTGTTGTATATCACCATTGCCTGTCTCCCTGGTCCTTGGTCAGCTGCACCCCATGTGCAGCACACATGTTTCCTAGCTGTTGTCCACTTGTAAACGGTACAAGTGGACCCATGTGTCTTCTTTCCAACAAAGGGTATTCTTTCCCTTGGCCGTGATTTACAACGGGAGATGGGCAATGATTTACAACATGCAAGAAGTCCGAACAGTAAAAATATTAATAAATTATGTCAATAGTTCAGAATATTTAAGAAGAATGCAACAAACTATACAGGGTTATTCAAATGTTCCACATAAAATTTACATCTTTTTTCTGAATGATTTTTTCGAAAAACGCTGAAATACGTAACTTCATTGAAATTGCTGTTAAACTTTTGGTGATAACAATCATCCTTTATTTGCAACTCCTTCATCCCCAACTAACCCAGCTTTTTTTTCAAATGGCAACCTAGGTCATATGGGAGCTCTATGAAAAGTTTTCAAAAACTGTATTCGGTGACACTAAAAAAATCTGAATCTGCTCATTCCGTTTTGATAAAACAAGGGCTAATTATTTTTTAAGGACAATACTCTTTTTTTTATAAAATAAGTTATTCTAAATAGATAATTACCATTTACCTAATTTGATTTAATGTAGTTAATGTTGAAAATGACCTCCACCTTTCACCTGACATGCATCAAGTCTAAGATAGATAATACATATCTACTGTACTACGAATATTTTCAGCTGGAACATTACTTATTTCCATCCTTATCCTATGTTTAAGGTCCTCAATGTTTTCGGATCTATTTTAATACACTTTTTCCTTTAAATACCCCCATAGAAATAAATCGAGTGTTGTAAGATCCGGTGACCTTGGTGGCTATTCAATAGGACTACGTCGACCTATCCACTGAATTGGATTGGAAAAATTTAGTTCAAGTATCTCCAAACATTTAAACCGTAATGTAACGGAGCACCATCTTGTTGGAACTATATTCTTTTATGGGGAATATCTGGATCATTTTCATTCGAAAAAATGACTACTAACTCAGATATTAATTCCAACGAGAGGAAATCAAAGTATCGCTAAGCAGTAAGATTTTCGTCGAAGAAATATGGTCCTAAAATTCTGTTATTAATTATGCCAGCCTACACATTGGCTTTTTGGGGATATTGTGTGTATCCTTCATATATTCTGTGTGGATTTTCAGCGGTCCAAAATCGATAATTCTGTCTGTTAACAGTCCCATTTAAATAAAACGTAGTTTCATCAGAGAAGATAATATTATGCGAGAAATTGTTATCATCACATCTCACCATCATTTCTTCATAGAACTGTAATTTTTTATCGTAATTATCTTTAAAAAGTTCTTGAGCAACATACACTTTATAGGGGCGACAACCCTCGTTTTTTTAACAATCTCTGTACGGAACTCTGACTAGTATCGTAATTAAGAACTATGCTATTACTTGACGAATGTGGATTTTACACTGCTAGACACTGCTAGAAGTATATTAAGTTTTTTAGTTTTACTTTAAAAAAAATTATCTAAAACTGTGGTCTGCCAATTTTAGAAAAATCCCATACGGTTCCATGTTCTTCAAATTTATGAAATATTCTAGTGATCGTTCATTGCACAATAGGATTATCAAGATACTTTACATTAAATAAGACACAAACTTCTTTTTGACTCCGTACTTCATCTTCGCAACCCAACAACATTAACATTTCAATTTTCTGTCTTTCTGAGAGCACCATAATTATTGAGAAACACTTTTATTAAGATACACAGACACGTTTCTTGCGTCAAACTTCGAAAAATACTCATATGTTGTGACAATCAATAGTGATAAGAACCAAAAATTGGTACAAAAAGAATTTATTTTTAACTTAATTCATAAAAAACATAATTTTTTACTTATACTGTGGTAAATTATTGTAAATTGCTTAGCTTTCCGATAAATCATAGCAAGTATTTAGGAAAAATGTAACTATGCAAATTTTATCAAAACGGAATGAGCAGATTCATATTTTTTTAGTACCACTGAATATAGTTTTTGAAGAGTTTTTCATAGAGTTCCCATATGATCTAGGTTGCCATTTGAAAAAAAAGTTGGGGTAGCTGGGAATGAAGGGGTTGCAAATAAGAGATGAATGTTATCACTAAAAGTTGAACAATAATTTTAGTGAAGTTACGTGTTTCAGCATTTTTCGAAAAAATCATTCATAAAAAAGATATGAATTTTACGCGGGACATTTGAATAATTCTGTATATGTATTTTGGGCACCACAAAAATATTCGGACATTCAGTCTTAAAATTATTTATTACATCAAAAAAGTAACTAATACTTAATATGACCTGTGTTAAATTGGAATTAGATTAGAAGAATATTTGAGCCTTTATTTAAGCTCATATCTAATCGCTATTTGGCGTGATTTATTTTTTGTTATTCCTCGCTGATTCTGCTTAGAGTCAATTTTCTTAAGCGACAAATAATATTAGAATCAGCATCGCCGATTGCTTTTCTTAATCGTCAGATATATTAGTGTTAGTTAGTTCATTTTTGCCGCTTGTTATAGCCAGAAGTTCAATATACAGGGTGTCCTGAAAATCGATGTCAAAAATGGTATTACGAGATTATTTGGGTCAAAACATTAAGATTTAGGTCAAAAGTTATTTGAAGAAAGTTTCTCGTTTAGATGCTATTGGCGGTCAAAGTTCTTGAAAAAAAACATACTTTTTGATATATCTCGAGAGTGCTTCAATGGATTCTAATGAATCCCATTGTGCATTTATTCATTAGTACAGGGATTATTTTCATGTAACATTCATGTCTTTTCGCAATGTGAAAGTGGTAAATTCTTAGCCATCTTCGTACAAAAATTATCAGAACTTTTCATTGGGTAGCTGCATCGTGTCGTTTTTTTTTCTGATGATAGATTAGCTCTTCCTCTAACTTTTCTATCTCTTGGAAATTTCTCGTATGGTTAATATTTCACGTGGAAAAAAATTATTTTCTTTTCTTATACAGAACAACTTGTCATTCCTTCGATAATTATCGACGTTTGTCGATGTGAACGCTGACGTCACTTATCGAAAATGTCATAAAAATTAATCCAAATTTTTTGACGTTTCTTTTGGGTCACTATGAACATCTGCTATGATTTTTTTAATTATTGAATTTTTCAAATTTATCGTTTTTTATAGTTCATTTAAATTGTTTTTTTATTAAACATTTTTTTTTATGAATTCAGTCTTTTGATTAATTTTTATGACATTTTCCATAAGTGACGTCAGCGTTCACATTGACAAGTGTCGATAATTATCGAAGGAATGGCAAGTTGGTGTTCTGCATCAGAAGAGAAAATAATTTTTTTCGACGTGAAATGTTAACCGTATGAGAAATTTCCAAGAGATAGAAAAGTTGTAGAAAGGGCTAATGTATCATCAGAAAAAAAAACCGATGCGATACAGCTGTCCAACAAAAAGTTCTGATAATTTTTGTACGAAGATGGCTAAGAATTTACCATTTTCACATTGCGAAAAGACATGAATGTTACATGAAAATAATCTCTGTACTAATAAATAAATGCACAATGGGATTCATTAGAATCCATTGAAGTATTCTCGAGATATAGCAAAAAGTATGTTTTTTTCCAAGAACTTTGACCGCCAATAGCATCTAAACGAGAAATTTTCTTCAAATAACTTTTTACTTAAATTTTAATGTTTTGACCCAAATAATCTCGTGATACCATTTTTGACATTGATTTTCAGGACACCCTGTATACAGGGTTATTCACGTCATGCTACACGGAATATTGTGGCTAAAGTATTCAATATTTCGAATTTTTCTTTTTTGCGATGTGTAGAATTCATATAGAGATACACTCTCAAATTATTTTACTTTTATAGAGGGGGTTGTAAATAAGTGAAAAATATCAAAGTTATGTTTTTTTAAATGGAACACTCAATATATTAGTACCGTTTTAGGTTCCTTGAGAAAAATAAATGTAAGTTTGATTAAGGTTTACCTACCCTCAACCTTAAGGATTTTGAAATAATTGAAATTATGTAAAAATGTAATGCAAATTTGAAAACTTTGCTTTAAAGAAAGTTTAAACTGGAGTAAGTCGAAATTCACATCAAGCCTCAGACATGAGGCATATTTCATGCCATAGTCATGAAAATTTAGATATCTTATATAGTGTGTGCAAAAAATAAATTGGAAAATGTATTTACTTTCAAAGGTATTAACTTGCTTAATTTAAATGGAACACCCTATATTTTATTACTCCAAGTTTCAGATTGAAATATTACCGATCGAAAACTATTATACTTTCCTATACCTAAATGTACAAGTTTTCCTTGAAAATTAAGAGTTTTAAAGAAAGTGGAAAATCCTATTACTTTCTGGATCAGTTGCCACGGTGACATCTAAAATGTCAATATAAAGAGTCATATTTGTGCATTCTTTTTTCGGATAATTCTTTATTTATGATATTTTCAATATTATTTGGGTAACTTACAAGACAACTTTCATATTTAATCAAATCTAATAATAAATAAAAAAAATGGCAAAAATTTAATTTTGTGAAGAAAGAACGACTTAAATAAATTTACAGATGTTGTTCGAAATAATGACCATTCATTTCTATACACAATTGGACTCTCTTTTGGAATGAGTTGTCAACTTTCCTTAACATATTTGAAGATATACTTTTAAACGCTTCCCTGATTCTATTTTTCATATCCTTTGGTGTTGTGGGTGGAGTATTGTAAACGATTCCTTTTATGTAACCTCATAAGAAGAAATCTGGCGAAGTTAAGTCCGGTGATCTTGCTGGCCAGTTTTGAGGTCCGCCTCTTCCAATCCATCTATTAGGGAAATTAATGTTGAGAAATTCTTGGACTTCATGATGGAAATGTGAAGGGGCACCGTCCATTTGAAACCACATAGATCTCCTTATATTTAATGGAATGGCTTCTAATAAAATTGGTAAATTATTGGTTAAAAACTGATAAAATGATCTTCCATTTAAATGGTGTTCAAAAAAGTAAGGATCAATAACATTTCTTCCCATAATTCCACCCCAAACATTTACAGACCACCTCTGTTGCTTATTTATTATTCTAATTTGATAAGGATTGTTGTCCGAATAATAATGAAAATTATGTCTATTCACTAAACCACTGTTATGAAATGTGCATTCATCGCTGATTAGTACTGAATCAAAAAAATGTTCATTCTCCGCTACTCGATCGATTACCCACATACAAAATTCAATTCTTTTTTGAAAATCAGTCCCATAAAGTTCTTGGCATAGATGTATTTTATATGGATGGTACTTATGTTTTCGAAGTATTCTTGATGCACTCGACTGGCTTATGTTGGTATTTTTAGAAATCTGGGTTTGGCTAACATGGGGATTTTCGACAACAGCACTAAGCACATTAAATTCATTTTCTTCTGCGTCTGTTACAGGTTTGTTTCTAACAGCTTTCTTATAAGCCACACTTCCAGTTTCTTTGAATTGATTTAACAGTAGCTTGAAAGTCAAACTCTGTGGATGGTTTCGGTCAGGAAATTTTTGAGCATATACTCGTGATGCGAGTAAAGCATTTTGGTGGCATTCCCCAAGTATAAAAATCATGTCGATTCGATCTGCTTTTGAATAACGCTGCATTGTAACAAAATTAGTTAAATTGAAATGAAAGTAATGTTATAAGAAAAACTTTTCTTACACTAATGGATCAATACAATACAATAAAAACGCTTGACGTTTTAAACGTAACTATGGCAACTAAAACAAAAAATAGAAAGATGATGACTTCATTTAATTTCCTAACCGAAAACGTAAGACAGACGAGAGTATTGAGAATACTTTGAAATGATGATCAGATGTCACCGTGGCAACTGATCCAGAAAGTAATAGAATTTTCCACTTTCTTTAAAAATCTTAATTTTCAAGGAAAACTTGTACATTTAGGTATAGGAAAGTATAATAGTTTTCGATCGGTAATATTTCAATCTGAAACTTGGAGTAATAAAATATAGGGTGTTCCATTTAAATTAAGCAAGTTAATACCTTTGAAAGTAAATTCATTTTCCAATTTATTTTTTGCACACACTATATAAGATATCTAAATTTTCATGACTATGGCATGAAATATGCCACATGTCTGAGGCTTGATGTGAATTTCGACTTACTCCAGTTTAAACTTTCTTTAAAGCAAAGTTTTCAAATTTGCATTACATTTTTACAAAATTTCAATTATTTCAAAATCCTTAAGGTTGAGGGTAGGTAAACCTTAATCAAACTTACATTTATTTTTCTCAAGGAACCTAAAACGGTACTAATATATTGAGTGTTCCATTTAAAAAAACATAACTTTGATATTTTTCACTTATTTACAACCCCCTGTATAAAAGTAAAATAATTTGAGAGTGTACCTCTATATGAGTTCTACACATCGCAAAAAAGAAAAATTTGAAATATTGAATACTTTAGTCACAATATTCCGTGTAGCATGACGTGAATAACCCTGTATAATAAACTCTTTTCGTATCGACTGGTGTTTAAATTAACAACCTACTTTTTGATCTATTACACATTGAAAACGTCTAGGCATGGATAATATGAGATTTTTTATCCAATTTATATCAATTTTTTTTCACTCTTCAAATAAAATTCGTTTTAATTTATTTTTGTTTGAAATATGATGTTGTCTTATCTTTTTGTCTAAATAATGCTATACGTTTTCAATGGGATTAAAATCTGGGGATTGGGCAGGATTTTTAATTACTTTTGGACAATGATGCAACATCCATTCTTGCACAATTTTAGCAGTGTACTTTAGATCATTGTCCCGATAAAACTTAGAAGTTCTCTTTTTGCTCATGTCACTTGCATTTTTTAATAAATTAGTTTTTAAAATATTTAAGTACATTGTTTTATCCATGATATCTTCATCAATGAAAACCAATTCACCAACTCCCTGAGACGAAACGCAGCCCTCTATCCCATCATTGAACCGCTGTCGTATTTTACAGTAGCGCGTAAGTTTCCTGATTTTGGCTCCTCGTTTGGCTTTCGCCACAACATTTGACGTCATTCCAAAAGCGATCTTCCTTTAAAATAAATTTAGAAGCAAACGTGAATCTGAAGTTCTTATTTTTGTTGTTGAGCCAGGCTTTTCTCTAACTACCTTTCCATTATATCCATTTCTGCGTATGCAGCATCAAATAGTTTCAGCAGATACTTTTTTACCCGTTTGTTGTTCTAGATTTACTTGTAGTCTAGCGGCCCTAAGTTTGGGATTTTTCTTGACTTAGTTCTTAATAAACTTTTCTTCTCGTTCGTTTAAAGCATGTGGACATCAGGTTTGTTTTAGGGAAGAAATGTAATCTTCAATCTTATAACGTTGAATAGTCATTAACTGAAGTTTTTGATAAATTTAGATTTTTAGTGATTTTGCGATAGAAAAGGTTGTTTTCATAGTTGAATATCACTAATTGTCTTAAATAAAAACTAAGAGTGGTTTATATTTAATTCAACCTATTTTGTTCCTTTAAATTCACGAATAACATTGACTTCAAATTGCCAAATTAAATTATGTGTTAAAGTAAACATTAGCATATTGAAGAATTAACAAATATCCGAATATTGATGTCCGAATTTGATATCCAAAATCGATACAGGATTAAAGTTTTATCCATTTTTTTATATTAATAAGAAGATATTTACATATTTTTGCAATTTTGTTAATAATGAACAATTACAAAATTATATTAAAAAGAAAAACGAACACCCTTTAATTTTTAAGCAAATATTGTTCAAAAGCATAGGTGCCCGAATATTTTTCTGATCTACCGTAGTTAGTAGATAAAATTATGTCGAATATGGCAAAAATAAATAGAGATGTTGCTGTAATTATGGAGAGTCAGCAGGAGTATAGCACTATGATTTATTATTGCTTTGTTGATATATTAAAAGCAGTAGAAAGTTGACACACGCATAATATCCACATACAAAACATCAGAAATGTTATCGACGAAAAGAAAGACTTAAATCTCGGACTAAATTTATTAATTTCACTTAGAAAAAAAGATTGCCAGAGTTAAAGATATAACGTCCCCTTTAACCGCCGGGACCAGATTGCCCTCCATCCCGGGTTCCAACCCTCTCCTTTACCCAACACCGCCCCGCAACCCCAACGTAAGTGGGTACATCTGTTTATTTTCTTCATGGTTTTGCTTGAACCTTACATGTTGATAACAGAAAGGCTCTTCAATTTTGCTTGGTCTGCACAAGAAAAAGGCTTTAAAATGATTATAACTGGTGCTGGGGGAGTAACTCATTTACCTGGTATGGTTACATCGCTAACTTGTATTATTTCCCAGTTATTCATGTTCCTATTTGTAGTGAAGCTATGAATAGGCTATATTAGGGAAAATGTTAGATGTGTAAATGTTAGGAATTGTATAGTCAATTATAAATGTAATGTGCCGGGTTGGAAAAACTATACACGAGTCAAAAATATAACACTTTATTAACTTCTCGATGATACAAGAGCAGAAGCGAGGCGTAAAGACCCTTTTATGTAAATGTCTGTGAAGATGAGTCGTGAAGGTTTCTGCTGGACTTGAGCTTGACTGCTTGACTGACTGACTTCCTGTGTAGACGTACCCTATTTATATATATGATATCTACATGGACTTTACCAAAGTACATTAATAAGGGTAATTTGAACCCTGAACAGTACTGAGACTTCGAGTCTCAGCTAATTACAATTTGATTGGTTAGTTATATCAGACAAAGGAATTTGTGTTTCTACGTAAACATACATTCTAATTAAGTTCTAATATTGTCCATAGGTTTCCATGAGAAAATAATATAAGTGACAATGTAAGAGGTCAATACATATACAGGATGTCCCAGATCAAAGTGCAAATATTTTAACCATAGATTCTACTAATGAAATTAACAAATACGTATTTTTTGTTTTTGTCCAAAAGTCTGTCGTTTCAGCTCGAAGGTTCTTTGAATATGGGGCCTTATTTGGATAAAATAATTTATTTTGGAAATACCCTTTAACGGATTATTATGAAATTTGGTGTACCAACATTTTTTGATCGTGCTAATTCAAAAATAAAAAAATAAAAATTACAGCTTTGGCATAACATAGGTATAAGGGCCGGAGTATGAATATAGGGGCCCCTATTTATTTAACAGTTAAATGTTTTAATCAAGCGGATACATTACTTGGTTTTACCTTTCATTTAGAACCTTTTTTGTCTCTTGGTGATTTTTCGTAGAATGTGTCGCTTTCTCGTAGTAGTTACTTTAATGTATTTATTACATATCTTACTCGAGTTACATTGTGTCTGTCTAAAGTTATTTATTTTCATTATTTAAAACAAAATACCATAGAAACGAAGAATGAAATTGTACACTATAAAAATTGTTCAAAGTGACCACCCTGTTGTTCAATACATTGATGAAGACGTATCTCCAAGTGATTAACAGCTGCACGTAAAACATGGGGTAAAGTTTTTAACTCTTGTGCAGTTATAAATATTCTTTCTCGGAGTTCCTCCGCTGAATTCATTGATGTTGCATACACTTAATAACACTTAACAACTTAACCTACTTAATAACAACAAATTCTTGTAATAAAAAGTCATAAAATTTGGAATCGCTACTACGAGAAAGCGATGCATTCTACGAAAAATCACCAAGAGACAAAAAAGGTTCTAAATGAAAGGTAAAACCAAGTAATGTATCCGCTTGATTAAAACATTTAACTGTTAAATAAATAGGGGCCCCTATATTCATACTCCGGCCCTTATACCTATGTTATGCCAAAGCTGTAATTTTCATTTTTTTATTTTTGAATTAGTACGATCAAAAAATGTTGGTACACCAAATTTCATAATAATCCGTTAAAGGGTATTTCCAAAATAAATTATTTTATCCAAATAAGGCCCCATATTCAAAGAGCCTTCGAGCTGAAACGACAGACTTTTGGACAAAAACAAAAAATACGTATTTGTTAATTTCATTAGTAGAATCTATGGTTAAAATATTTGCACTTTGATCTGGGACACCCTGTACAATACAATAATACATATGCGTAACCTGGGGTGCTTTACATAAAATATTTACATAAATTATTAGGTCGTGTAGTATGAAATGAGTAGAATTGAATTGAAACTTTAGTCATTTTTTTTTCATATGAAATGTTTTTATTGTCAATCGAAATATGCACCACCATTATCAATACACTACTGCCATTTAACGGGAAGTTCATTGATTCCCCTGCTGTAAAAGCCTGCAGGCCGGGAGACGATAAACTCTTGGAAGGCAGCTTTGACAGCCTCGTCGGAGTTGAATGTTTTCCCTACCAAGAAGTTATCCAAATTTTGAAAGAAGTGGTAATCAGTGGGTGCTAAGTCGGGTGAATACGGTGGATGACGAAGAGTTTCCAATTCCAACTCCTGTAGCTTGGCCAAGATGACTTGTGCGGTGTGTGGCCGAGCGTTGTCGTGCAACAATAGCGGTGCGCTTCGATTGACTAATCTTGGCTGCTTAACCGTCAGTTACCTCATCATTTCGGTCAGTTGTCGGCAGTAGACATCAGCCGTAATCGATTCACCAGGTTTCATGAAGCTGTGATGGATGACACCTGCGTTAGACCACCAAACGGACACCATAAGCTTCTTTTGATGAAGATTTTTTTTCGCACAATGTTTTGGTGGTTCATCTTGATCCAACCACTGCGATGAACGTCTGGTATTGTCATATAGGATCCATTTCTCATCACAAGTAACAATCCGATTGAAAAATGGATCGTTATTATACCGGCACAACAAAGAAACACAAGCTTCGAGACGTCGTTCTTTCTGTATGTCGCTCAACTCATGCGGTACCCACTTGTCCAGCTTTTTCACCACATGTCCACCAATTTCAGCCAAATGAGTCAATATTGTTTTTTTGGTTACACTGAATATTAACGATAATTCGCTTGCACTTTGACGTGGATTCGCTTCCACCACGGCTTTCAGATAATCGTTATCCACTTGAGTTTCAGGTCGTCCACGTGGTTCATTTGTTCAGGTTAGTTCAGGTCAAAATTGCCAGAACGAAATTTCATGAACCAACGAGATACTATTTGCTGTGAAGTGACTTCAGTACCAAACACATCATTAATATTGCGAGCCGTCTGAGCTGTTGTGGTTCCACGGTGGAACCCATATTTCATTAACACACGAATTTCACTATTTTGCATGGCTGCACAAAAATTTTTATAAAAATAAAAGTTTTCAATAATTTTTAACACTTTAAACTCTGATCGAAAGAGGAAGAATGTGCCTTTTCCACATAAAAAAGTCAAGTCCAAATATAGATTTAGAGTGAAGTTATTCGCAGTTGAATGTGGCATTTCGAGAATCTACTCATTTCATACTACACGACCTAATATAACTCTCTAAAAGTTCCTGCTATGATTATTGTTTGCATTATAGTGATTTTTTAACTGTGTTTTCGTCTTTTATACGCATGCGAAATAACAATTGTCCCGGAGTTCCACTAAATTCTATTATCGTAAATGCATAAAAAGCTAATTCCAATATGAATGTTATTATTTATGTAGTTATTGCTTTGCCTAAAATTATTTCAATTGCTTTTTGTGTTAAAGAGCGTAACGTAGATCCAATGGTAAATCCAATAAAGAACGTTATTGCCTGTAATAAAATATTATCAAATACAATCGCAAACATGCGTTTTTTAGATTCTATGTAATTTACTTTAATGTATATTTCGTTATTCGCAACCTTGCTTTGTATTTTGTATAAAAATACGTTATTAAGAAACCGTAAATATATCAACTTGTACAGTACTAGCTACTTGTGTCACTTTATTAATTAGATTAACATTAAATTATACAGCTTAAAAAGTATTGCTACACGTTTATGACTTTCAGAAACCCTATATTTTAAAAAATGGCTAAACACGTATAATGTTATTTTAAAAAAGGCATTTAATGCATTATTTTGGATTTTCAAATTTTTCATTCCTATCCAGCTACCCCTATTAAGTTTTTATTTTCAAATGGAAAGGTACCAGTGTAGCATATCAAATAAAAGGTAATTCAATAAGGGATACAATGGTATGGTGAGAACTAAAATAGGATCCACATTTCCTTGAAAAAAGGAACAAAGTCCATATCCTAGAAAGATTAAAAGTTTTAAGTGAAAAAGTGACAATAAAGGTGCAGTGTCAATCAGGCGGCTGAAATGATTAAAGCCGCGCGACTATAAACTCGCGATTACTGCTATGCACTGCCTTCGATTACAATACTTCAACTCATTGTCAATCAGGCGATTAAGACAGTGCGTCTCGTGCGGCTCAAGCGACTATTACAACGCGACAGCAAAAATATCAATGCAAACCACAATCGGTAATTTGTCGCCAATTGGTGTCTCCTTAAAATACGAACAATAAGTAAATTATGGACGGTTCCAAACTTTGTGAACTTGTTAGGCAACATTCGAGCTTATATGATTCAAAAAATAAATTTTAAAAGGAACAAAATTTAAAAGATAATGCGTGGATTGAAATTGCCAACATTTCAAATCAAACAGATAAGCAAAACTAAAAGTAAAATAGAACAATTTTAATTTTAAAAAAAACACATATTTGCTAACACATAGTCATTAGTTTTGGAGTTTCTTAATAATTATAAGTAAATACTTTTAAAACGCTGAAAAGGTCTTTAATTTTGTATATTATAATTCATCAATATCTCGTTGATTCACTTTTTTATTCTGCCACGAAACTACACCTTTTTGACTACTAAAATAGGTCGTAAAGTTCTCCCTAACTCCAAAACCTTCTATATTTCCAAATACACCTGTTGTTCCTATTGGAATGAAATTTTTGGTTAGCACGTCATGTAAATTTGTTTCTTGAGTTGATTGGAATTGATTAGTTTCAAAAAATGAATCTCGAAGCATATTATGTAAACAACAAACTATCATAACTAAAAAATTTGTAACTTCTGATTTAACCGCTATTGGTAGGTAAAAAAATTCGAAAAACCTAACTTAATAGGGCAAAAGCATTTTCCGCTACTCTCCTCGCTCTAGAGAGTCTATACTTAAAAATAAATTTATTAACATCTATTAAAGCAGCACTTCTTGTATATGGTTTCATTACGTATTTGGATAGTCGAAAAGCCCCATCTCCAACAATTACAAAAGGTACAGTAATAACTGAATTAGGAAGATTGGTTGGTTGGTGGAGGGTAAAATGTTTCGTTGGTAATTAATTTCTTATGTTAGATTTATTTATAATGCCACTATCATCTTTCTTTCCATATGAACTCACATCAATCGTTAGAAATTTATAATTTATATCAACGAAAGCAAGCAGAACGATGGAAAAGAAATCTTTATAATTGAAATACAATAATCCGCTCCGTCCGAGACAAAATATTCTAATATGTTTTCCGTCTGCTGTTGCAATACATTTTGGAATATTCCATTTCTTGTAGAACTCATCTTCCATTTTTCTCGAGTCCTCATGCGTTGGTACAGATAAAAAATGGGTGGTAGTACTTTTCTTAACCCTTTAAGCGCTATGGATGCATAATATGCGTCTGGCAAAAGTTATCGGCGTGGACTAAGAACACATACAGTGGCCAGCAAAAGTATTAATACACCTGCAACGCTGTTAAATAAAATGAAATAACAATATGACTAATACATTGTAACATTATTTAATTAATTTTGTATTAAACGGTAACATGTAAACAACTAATCTATAATAATTTTCTTTACTAAATCATATTGTTTATAAGTATTGTAGCAAAATGTTTACAAACATGTCATAAAATTAGACCGCAAAAGTATTCATACATTTGTGTCGGCACACAAAAACAGGTCTAAACCTGCAAGGAAGTCGATCGTATCTACGGATATTCATTTCTAAATTATACCAGCTAGTAATAGCAAGTGAATGTGAGTAGTAAATCAGAAATTAAACTAAAAAACAATTGTTTCAAGACGTAATGGGTCGAAAATTGGGAGAAACGACAATTGCTGAGAGAGAAACAATAATCAGGTTACATAAACAAAATAAACCATATCGAGAAATAGGGAAAATAGTTAATAGGAGTTTTGCAACTATTCAAAGCATTGTCAAAAAGTTTAAAAATGAAAACTCCGTTGTTAATCGAAAACGAACCGGACGACCAAGGAAGATGACTGTTAGAGAAGAGAGGAAAATTGTAAGAGAAGTCCAACAGAATCCAAGAATAAGTGCTACACATTTAGCTGCAAGGGTTGAAGAAATGTTTACAAAAAAAGTAAGCCCCGATACTGTACGAAGGATAATAAAATAAGGTGGATACTGTTCAAGAGTGGCTAGAAAGAAACCTTTTATTAATGAAAAAAATAAACAGAAACGTTTATAGTTGGCAAAACAATATATAAATAGCCCACTAGATTTTTGGAATAGTGTCTTATTTTGTGATAAAAGCAAATTCAATATATTTGGTTCAGATGGTCGACAGTTGGTGTGGCGAAAAAGAGGAGAAGCTTTAAACCCCAAGAATCTGCGAGCATCAGTAAAGCATGGAGGTGGTTCCTGCATGGTATTGGGCTGTATGTCAGCCAATGGAGTAGGAAACTTAGTGATCATTCCACGGATTATGGATAAAATGATTTATTTGAATGTTTAAAAAAACAATCTGAAACAAAGTGCTGAAAAACTAAACATGCCTCGAATTTATTCATTCTACCAAGACAATGATCCTAAACACTCGGCGAAAATTGTTCAGGAATGGTTAGTATACAACATACCAAAAATTATTAAGCTTCCACCCCAATCGCCAGATATCAATCCCATAGAAAATTTATGGTATGTATTAGAGAAACGAATTAGAAAACGTGAAATAAGCAACAAAAGTGCCTTAGAAAAAAGTTTGCGAAAAGAATGGTTAAAGATTGATCCTTCTGTAACACGAAACTTGGTCGAATCGATTCCCCGACGCTTAGCAGCTATTATTGAATCTAAAGGCCATGTTACAAAATATTAATATTATATATCCTAATATTATTTCTAATTAATTACATTATGTATGAATACTTTTGCGGTCTAATTTTATGACATGTTTGTAAACATTTTGCTGCAGTACTTATAAACAATATGATTTAGTAAAGAAAATTATTATAGATTAGTTGTTTACATGTTACCGTTTAATACAAAATTAATTAAATAATGTTACAATGTATTAGTTATATTGTTATTTCATTTTGTTTAACAGCGTTACAGGTGTATGAATACTTTTGCTGGCCACTGTATATGAGTTTAATCTAAGTTGACGGTATGGACGGAAGGCGCATGCATGAGTTTGTTGATTGTTTCGATCACCTAGGCTACCATAGAATTATTATAATTACTTTTGTATGAGATGAGTACAAGTGTATTTTTTAGTAATGGTAGTAAATAAATAAAATAATCTCTCGTTATAACAGTTGTCTACCTGTTTCGCGGAGAGTCGCAAATCTTGTTACTCGTAAAAGTTGTGGTCGTAATAGTAGTACAACATATTAGAATAGTACTGTATATAATTTATTTGAGTATCTTTTATTTGTGACACTCTACAAAATGGCAAATAACATTGAAGAATATTTTACAAGGGACGACAGTGAAAGAGAAGATTATGATTCAAGCGATACAATGAATGACGTATACCAGTTTGATCTATCATCATCAGATAGTGAAGAATCAATCGATCAAAAAAGAATAAATAAAAAACGGCCCAGAACATTAAGTACATCTTCAAAAGAGGAAAATTCAGAAGTAGCTGAAAATATCGAGACTTCTCACCAAACGGGAATATTGTGGTCAGAAAAGAATTTAACGCCTGCATTACATACCTTTGACGAACAAAATTCAGGAGTAAAAAGAAGTCTGAATTCAGAATCAAGACCTGTAAACGCCTTTGAAATAATCTTTTCGGAGGAATTAGTCTTTCAAATTACCGAGCAGACAAACGATTATTTCAAATGCGTACAACAGTGTACAGCATATAATAAGAATTCCCGTTTGAAGAATTGGAAAGATGTTTCGGTCTCTGAAATGTACGGGTATTTATGCATTTCCATGCTAATGCCGCATTCGAAGAAATTGTCTTTGAAAGAATATTGGTCTACGGACGAACTCTTGGAAACCAACATATTCCGCAAAATAATGGCACGAGATCGATACATGATATTATTACAACTGTTGCACTTTAACAATAATAATATAGCAAGTGACGATTCTTTAGTAAAAATACGACCAGTAATCGATAATATGAAAATTTCCTTTTCGCAGTCATTTGCGCCGTACGAAAAGGCCGTGTAAGGTTAAGGGGTCAATTCGGCCCCCACGGGCGATTGATCTGAAATTTTTACCAATTGTCCCTATCACTCAAAGGACTTACCACATAAAATTTCAACTTCCTAAGTCTCACCATTCAAGGGTAGGACGGGGTTGAGGGTGAAAATTTTAAAACGCCATATCTCGGGAACTATTCATCGTACAGCGTGGGGCAAAATGGTGCGTCCTTCAGTAACCACCTTCTTATTTTCATATACTTATAGATTTATCGGTTGATGCCAAAGGGCCGAAATCTCAAAAAAAAAAAAAAACTTAGGTGATTTTAGAGGAGTTCGCACTTTGGTACACTAACCATTTTTGCACACTGTGTAGAGGGCCTCTCGAAGTATCTACCCACGTTGAATCAGATTTGTACAAAATTCAGTATTTGAGATATAGCGATTCAAAGTATAGGTATACAGGGTTATTCGACCAACCCGTTCATTAGAAATTTACTAGGATGTAAAAGTGATACGAATTTGAAAATTTGGAGTTAAGTTAAGTTCGACATATATATATTTTTTTAATATTTTCAACTTGCTGTCACTTCCGGTTTAACCGGAAATAGCTGTAACTTGCTTATTTCAAGTGGAACCCCAAGTATATTATTTTATTTTTAGATTCTACATAATATTTTAGGTACATTTTCTGTATAATGTTCTATACTTAGTTCTTACCGTTTTTGAGATATTTGACCTTGAATTAAAAACATGCCTCTGTAATGACCAATTTTAAAATTGCATATCTCTGTAGCTATTAAAGACATAATATCCATATTTTTCAGAATGCCAATACATAGTCTTAGGTTCACTCTTTCACTATTTACATGGCTTAGTATTTTACAGGGTGTCCAAAATTCAGCTCCTGTCATTTACATTTTTGAAGTTGCAAAAGTCAGTTTTTTTAAAAATGGGACACCCTATAACTTTAAGCAGTACCAAGTAGAAAATGTAATTCTCCATTGAACTGTATTAGGGTTACCTATACCTATTCCAAACCTTTTTCGAAATAATTAAGTGTATGTGAAATTAATAGTAGATATTCATTCTGGTAAATTTTTATTATTTGCGTAGTTGGCCGTGGAAAAGAAATAATGACAGTTATTTGTTAATAATGACAGTTATTGTACGTTTTTGTTTTTCGGTGGCTGTTAGTAGCAAAATTAAAGTGAAACTTTGAATCATCACATGACATGACACACAACATGAATTGAGAATATCAGCGTTTGTGTATTCTTGCATCAAAATTGAAAATATCAGCATTGATGTATTCTTCCATTTTGATTTGAATTTTGGACACCCTGTAAAATACTAAGCCATGTAAATAGTGAAAGAGTGAACCTAAGACTATGTATTGGCATTCTGAAAAATATGGATATTATGTCTTTAATAGCTACATAGATATGCAATTTTAAAATTGGTCATTACAGAGGCATGTTTTTAATTCAAGGTCAAATATCTCAAAAACGGTAAGAACTAAGTATAGAACATTATACAGAAAATGTACCTAAAATATTAAGTAGAATCTAAAAATAAAATAATATACTTGGGGTTCCACTTGAAATAAGCAAGTTACAGCTATTTCCGGTTAAACCGGAAGTGACAGCAAGTTGAAAATATTAAAAAAAAATATATATGTCGAACTTAACTTAACTCCAAATTTTCAAATTCGTATCACTTTTACATCCTAGTAAATTTCTAATGAACGGGTTGGGTGAATAACCCTGTATACCTATACTTTGAATCGCTATATCTCAAATACTGAATTTTGTACAAATCTGATTCAACGTGGGTAGATACTTCGAGAGGCCCTCTACACAGTGTGCAAAAATGGTTAGTGTACCAAAGTGCGAACTCCTCTAAAATCACCTAAGTTTTTTCTTTTTTTTGAGATTTCGGCCCTTTGGCATCAACCGATAAATCTATAAGTATATGAAAATAAGAAGGTGGTTACTGAAGGACGCACCATTTTGCCCCACGCTGTACGATGAATAGTTCCCGAGATATGGCGTTTTAAAATTTTCACCCTCAACCCCGTCCTACCCTTGAATGGTGAGACTTAGGAAGTTGAAATTTTATGTGGTAAGTCCTTTGAGTGATAGGGACAATTGGTAAAAATTTCAGATCAATCGCCCGTGGGGGCCGAATTGACCCCTTAACCTTACACGGACTTTATGTATCGACGAAAGTCTTTTACTGTACAAGGGCAGATGTTATTTCAAACAGTTTATACCATCCAAGAGAAGTAGGTTTGGCATTAAATCATTTCATCTTTGTGACTGTAAAACTAATTATATATTGGACTTCATAATTTATACCGGACAAAAAACAAACATTAATAAAAGCAACAAAGCCATTGGAATCTTTGGAGATGTTGTGATGACGTTGCTTCAACCATATCTCGGAAAAGGCCATACACTAATTACGGATAATTGGTACACGAGTCCACGTTTATATACCTTATTACACGAAAACAAAACCAATGTATTTGGAACAGTTCGTAAAAATAGAAGAGAAATGCCCCGCACGGAAGAAAATTTGAAGAGAGGAGATATTTGCTACCGATCAACTGATATTTTATTGGCAATGAAATAGCATGATAAAAAAGAGGTTTGGATGTTGTCTTCTGCACACGCAGCTACATTGATTGAAACTAAGAAGAGTAATTATCGTACAGGGATAAATAAGAAGAAACCATCGTGTATTGTAGATTATAATTCTAACATGGGTGTTGTAGATAGAATTGATATGATTTTGAGTACACTTAATTCCGTAAGGAAAACGGTAAAATGGTATAAAAAGTTATTTTTCCACTTGTTATATAATATATATACATATACAGGGTGTCCCAGATAAGGATGAACAGCATGGGGATCTCGGAAACGGTAATAGATACAAAATGGTTTAAATTGGGAAAAAGTTAGGCAATTTAAAGCAAATTAATAATCTGTTTTTATATCGACGAAATTCCGAATGGTTACGAAGATATCCGGAAAAAAACGAATTTGGCGGTTTTCGTTTTTTGCAAATAACTCTTATACGGTTATAGTTAGAGGAATAAAAGTTTTACATTATTAAAGCACTTTTTTGAGAACTGTTTAGCAGTGTTGCCAGTTTTCTTGTTACATCCTTACTTTCAGAGAAAAATGAGTAAACTTTTGATTTTCATATGGGCGTGATATCAATTATTTATATTTTCAAAATCATCATAAAATTCCGTTTTCAGCCATGCATTACATTTAATGTGTAAGAGAAGCATTCAATACAATTACCCCAGAAATGTTAAACAGAGTTTTAGATTCGACTGTGAAAAGAGCATACCTATGCCTGGAAAATAATGGTGGTTTATTTGAACATTTGTTATAATTTGAGATTTTGATTCGATCCAAGTTTAGCCGCATTGTTGTTATTAAATACATAATTTGAAACAATTATTTTTTTAATTTTAGGGTGATACCAGTAATATATTTATACTTTTAAATAATGTTGACGTTTCCACAGCATTCATTTATTTAATGTGCACCATTACTATAAGTCAAAATCATGGCCTACTTATCAAAAAATGCTTTAATGGCTATAACTCATAGAGTTTCTGAGAAAAATATTAAATGTAATGCATGGCTGAAAAGGGAATTTTATGACGATTTTGAAAATATAAATAATTGATATCACGCCCATATGAAAATCAAAAGTTTACTCATTTTTCTCCGAAAGTAAGGATGTAACAAGAAAACTGGCAACACTGCTAAACAGTTCTCAAAAAAGTGCTTTAATAATGTAAAACTTTTATTCCTCTAACTATAACCGTATAAGAGTTATTTGCAAAAAACGAAAACCGCCAAATTCGTTTTTTTCCGGATATCTTCGTAACCATTCGGAATTTCGTCGATATAAAAACAGATTATTAATTTGCTTTAAATTGCCCAACTTTTTCCCAATTTAAACCATTTTGTATCTATTACCGTTTCCAAGATCCCCATGCTGTTCATCCTTATCTGGGACACCCTGTATATATACAGGGTGATTCACGTAACTGTTTCATTAGAAACTTTTGTACTTGTAACTAATCTAAATTTTTCATATTTGGGAGTTAAACTAATATAGATAGACTCTACTTTTTAAAAATATTTTGAAGGTCATATCACTTCCGGTTATACCGGAAGTCAAGGTCAACTTCCTTATTTCAAATGGAACACCCAGTATATTTTTGCATTTTTGGAATCTAGGGATTAAGCTGATTAAATTCTTATTAGGTACTCCTATACCTAAACCTAACCGTTTCAAAGATATTTTGGTTTAAAAGAAAAATCTGTCTAAAACACCATTTCTATAAAATTTAAAATTCTCAGCTATTATTGAAGCTGGCTTTACGAAAATTTGCTGACATGTTAGCTAGATATGGTAGATTAGGTTAATGTGAAAAGTTTTTATAAATATCATACAGGGTGTCCAAAAAACATGTCATATTTAAAGAACTTTGATAGCAAAAATGTCGTTTATTTCAAATGGAACACCCCATATATTTTTATATGTTTGGAATCTAAATTTAATTCTGAATCGATTACTATTAAGCATCCCTATACCTAAAATGAACGCTATTGCTCTAATTTGCGATTTTTTAATATTGTACACTAATAATTCTAAGTATCTTAGTTGGCTTTGAAAAGAACATGGCTGCTTCCTGTAAAATGCGTTAATGTAATTGTCAATTTAATAAGTTCGCTCAGCAGTTTAGAACCATGAACTTTAATAATACTTATTCAAATAGTGATATTTTAAATTTATTCTTTATTCATGGAGAGTGTAACAAAGTTTTGAAGAGAACTTGCCGTACATTCAACGAAAGATATCCGCATCTTCCGAAAATCACAAAGAACAAATTTAGGATTTTGAAATCAAATTTTTTAAGACATGGAAAAGTCGAAACTAAAAAGTTTTATTCTAGTCCCATCGTAAATAAAAAAATAATAAATCAAAACAAAGAAAATTAAATTAAAATAAATGTTCAATATGACCTCCATTAACTTCTAAACATTTCAAAATTCTTTTTTTAACTTCATGTTGTGTCACTTTATTAATTGTAATGGGGCGAAGGTCTTCAAAAGCTTCTCGAATTCTATCACAAAGATGTTGTTTGCTTTCTATGGAAACTTCATAAACCCGAGATTTTATATGACTCCATAAAAAGAAATCTAGGGGCGTCAAGTCGGGTGACCTTGGTGGCCATTTCCATGGCCCGTTACATCCGATCCACCGGTCTTCAAATGTCCGATTCATCTCTTCATAAACTTCATGGGAAGAGTGAGCTGGTGCACCGTCCATTTAGTACCAAACAGTCTGTAGCATATTAAGAGGTAAAGTGTCTAAAAAATCGGAGACAATACCTCTCAATATATCTAAATATTTTGAAGTGTTTAAATTTTCATTGTAAATAAAATATCTTGCTTCATTATTCATAATCATGGCAAACACGTTAACACTAAAACTATCTTGATGACGGGCCTCTTTGAATATTGATAATTTTTTTTCTGCCTAATAATGAAAATTTCTTCTATTTATAAGCCTCCCTTTTGTGAATTTTGCTTCATCTGTCCATATAATATTTGACAAAAATGATAGATCTTCCTGAATATGAACAAGCATAAATTCACAAAATTTACTTCTTCTAACTTCGTCTCCCTGTTTAAATGACTGTACAATTTTATAAGAATAAAGATGCATTCTATGTTTCTTTAGAATCCTCTGAATTGATGAATATGATAAATCTGTAAAAATCATTAGTTGAAGATAAACAATTGCCATCATTAATAACAATAAAAATACAAACTTAAATCATTAGAAGCAGTTCGAATAGAAAAATTCGGATTTGCATTAAAATATCCTAAAACGGTGATTTCATTGTCTTCGTTATTTATTATGGATCAAGAATAAGACTTTTTAGTTTCGACTTTTCCATGTCTAAAAAAATTTGATTCCAATATCCTAAATTTGTTCTTTGTGATTTTCGGAAGATGCGGATATCTTTAGTTGATTGTACGGCAAGTTCTCTTCAAAACTTTATTACACTCTCCATGAATAAAGAATAAATTTAAAATATCACTGCTTGAATAAGTATTATTAAAGTTCATGGTTCTAAACTGCTAAACGAACTTATTAAATTGACAATTACATTAACGCATTTTATAGGAAGCAGCCATGTTCTTTTCAAAGCCAACTAAGATACTTAGAATTATTAGTGTACAATATTAAAAAATCGCAAATTAGAGCAATAGCGTTCATTTTAGGTATAGGGATGCTTAATAGTAATCGATTCAGAATTAAATTTAGATTCCAAACATATAAAAATATATGGGGTGTTCCATTTGAAATAAGCGACTTTTTTGCTATCAAAGTTCTTTAAATATGACATATTTTTTTGGACACCCTGTATGATATTTATAAAAACTTTTCATATTAACCTAATCTACCATATCTAGTTAAAATGTCAGCAAATTTTCATAAAGCCAGCTTCAATAATAGCTGAGAATTTTAAATTTTATAGAAATGGTGTTTTAGACAGATTTTTCTTTTAAACCAAAATATCTTTGAAACGGTTAGGTTTAGGTATAGGAGTGCCTAATAAGAATTTAATCAGCTTAATTCCTAGATTCCAAAAATGCAAAAATATACTGGGTGTTCCATTTGAAATAAGGAAGTTGACCTTGACTTCCGGTATAACCGGAAGTGATATGACCTTCAAAATATTTTAAAAAAGTAGAGTCTATCTATATTAGTTTAACTCCCAAATATGAAAAATTTAGATTAGTTACAAGTACAAAAGTTTCTAATGAAACAGTTACATGAATATATATATATACAGGGTGGTCATTTAGTGCGGTCTCCGAAGATTACGGCTAAACAATTTAATATTTTGAATTGCTTTTTTTTGCGTTGTATAGAACTCGATTATGGGTACATTCTAAAATTGTTTTCGTTTTATACAGAGTGCTCTAAATAAGTGAAAAATATCAAAGTTATGTTTTTTTAAATAGAACACCCCATATATTAATATCGTTTTAGATTTCTTGAGAAAAATAAATGTAAGTTTCATTAAGGTTTACTTGTCCTAAATCTTAAGGATTTCAAAATAATTTAGTTTTTTTAAAAAAATCATGCAATTTTAAAAACTTTGTTTTGAAGCATGTTTAAACTGGAGTAAAACGAAATTCATACCAAACCTTAGATATGAGACGTATTTTATACCAGAATTATTAAAGATTTGATTTGATTAAATATGAAAATTATCTTGTAAGTTACGCAAATAATATTGAAAATATCATAAATAAAGAATTATCCGAAAAAAGAATGCATAAATATGACTCTTTATATTGGCATTTTAGATGTCATCGTGGCAACTCATACACAAAATAATAGCATTTTCTACTTTGTTTAAAAATCTTAATTTTCAAGGGAAACTTGTACATTTAGGTATAGGAAAGTATAATAGTTCTCGATCGATAATGTTTCAATTTGATAGTTGTAGTAATAAAATATAGGGTGTTCCATTTAAATTAAGCAAGTTAACACCCTTCAAAATAAGTACATTTTTCAATTTATTTTTTGGACACACTGTATAAGATATTTAAATTTTCATGACTATGGCATGAAATATGCCTCATGCCTGAGGCTTGATGTGAATTTCGGCTTATTCCAGTTTAAACTTCCTATAAAGCAAAGTTTTTAAATTTGCACTACATTTTTACAAAATCTCAATTATTTCAAAATCTTTAAGGTTTAGGGTAGGTAAACCTTAGTCAAATTTACATTTATTTTTCTCAAGGAATCTAAAACGGTACTAATATATTGAGTGTTCCATTTAAAAAATCATAACTTTGATATTTTTCACTTATTTACAACCCTCTGTATATAAGTTCTACACATTGCAAAAAAGAAAAATTCGAAATATTAAATACTTTAGCCGCAATATTCCGTGTAGCATGACGTGAATAAGCCTGTATATATATATTGTATAATGCATATATTCTATATCAAAATTCTACTGGTTTGAAACAAAAGTTTAGCGAATTTCATTTAACATTGATAAGAGATATTTTAAGAAAATAAACTTAAAGTAAAAGCATGACAGGAGGAGGAAAAAGAAAATCCAAGTATTTACCGTTTCGTTTAATTGATAAACATATTCCATCAAAATGTCATAATCGTGCGGGCACAACACAATTATCAAGAAGAAAATGTGTTGTTTGCGCGAAAAATAAGAGAAGGAGTGACACGCGTTACGAATGCAGAAAATGCGATGTCGGTTTATGTATCGATAATTGTTTTGAAAATTTTCACACACAACTGAATTATTAACTCATCAAGGACTTGCGTTGCCATTTGGCAACGCAGAAATTGTACCGGGTAATTCCCCTGTATCACTAATAGGTAATCTTTACGTTTGAAACAGTTGTTCTGGAATACGCAGTAAAGGTCGTTCTTCTAGTTCTCAGTTTTTTCAGTGATATTTTCCCAATATTTTCTAGAACATTTATTACGCTTTTTGTGTCATCAAAATGGATGAGAGTTTTGTGTAAGTATTCACAAATACAATAATAAAAATGCAATTTTTTCCTTCCCCTATATTATTTTATTGAGTCAGATAAAGTATTGTATTACTTTAGACGGAAATTATTATAATAAAAAAAACTTGTACTTAGTTTTTGTGATTCTAAATTGAGTGTTGCCATATGACAACGTCAGTCCTCCAAGGCTCCAGTATTTTTTTTTTGTTATAGTGGTGGTTTTACCCTTAAAGAAGCGCTTGAAGTAGCTTTGAAGATTATTTAAATGTTGCTGCCATTTATTTAGAACCTCCGGATGCAGGCGAGAATACAGATGAAGATGGTGGGGGTCAAGTGGATAATTTATCGAGAAACCAACTTCTGGCACCCGCTTCACTTGCAGTTTTGCAAGAACCTTGCGTTGACAACGAAGAAAATGAATCCAGTAAGGAATATTTTGAAACTCAGCAACACCAACAAGAAAGTCAACAATTCACTTTAGCAAAAAAGATCGATTACTCGAATATTGATTGGATAAATGGAGATCTCCAAGCAAGAGTTTTTGACTATCCTCAGACTAATTATGATATGTATCGAGCAATAACGCCTATTGAAATGTTTGAGTTGTTCTTTGACAATGATATTATTTCCTACATTCAGTCAGAAACCACAAAGTATGCACTCTTTAAAAATTCGCCAGACCCGCAAATAACAACCGATGAGATTCGTTGTTTTTTGGGCACCCTTATACTAACAGGGTACCATTGCCTACCTGGGAAAAAGTTTTATTGGGATTCAAGCGAAGACATGCGTTGCAAAATGGTGTCAGATGCAATGCGACGCGATCGGTTTTTGAAAATTTGGAAATTCTTTCACTTAGCTGACAATACAAAGGTAGATGCAACAGATAAATATTATAAATTACGACCACTAATTGAAAAGTTACAAAGCAAATTTGCTCAATTCTATGTACCTGAGAAAAATCTAAATTTCGATGAATCGATGGTGAAATATTTCGGCAGGCACTCATGCAAGCAGTTTATCAAGGGAAAACCAATTCGATTTGGTTATAAAGTCTGGTGTTTAAACGGAAAAAGTGGATATTTAATAAATTTCAATATGTACCAAGGGAAAGATCCAAAATTCAACGAAAATTACTCCTCAGTATTTGGCGCATGTGCTGCTCCTTTTGTAACAATGATGGACGAATTACCAAACGATAAGAAACATTTGCCTTATTGCCTGTTTTGTGACAATTTGTTCACCAGCTTTCATTTACTCAGCCATTTCAAAGAGAGAGGTTACGATGTGACAGGAACCATACGAGACAATCGGATTCCTAAAAATTGTCTGATGGTCTCGAAAGCTATGATGAAGAGAAAACAACGAGCCGAAGCGACATCAATCCTCGATAGAACAAATGGAATCATTCTTGTTCGCTGGTTAGATAATAATGTTGTGACAATAGTATCAACTAGTAGCGGTGTGAATACACAGTCCATAGTTAAACGATATTCAAGAGCTAGCAAAAAAGTAATTAAAGTGCCCCAATCTCACCTAATCACGAATTATAACAATTTCATGGGCGGAACTGATTTGATGAATGAAAATATCAATCGTTTTCGCATAGGACTTCGTTAAAAAAAATGGAATTGGGTCTTATTTACATGGCTGTTAGACGCTACCATTCAAAATGCCTGGATTCTGAGTAAAAAGTCTGGAAACAATCTCACCCAACTTCAATTTAGAAGAGAAATTGTGAAAGTGTATTTAACAAAGTATAAAACTACACCTAAACAAGGGGGTAGGCCAGGAAGTTCTGCTTCCAGCAGATCATTTTGCAGAGTGTCTGATAATGTCAGATTCGATGGCCAAGGTCACTTATTAGTACCTGTCGCTCAGAACAAAAAAATTCGGTGTGCCGGTGAAAACTGTAGCTCCATAATGCATACGAAATGTGTAAAATGTGATGTTGGACTTTGTAAAAACTGTAATTTAGTTTTTCACACAAATATATAATGATTTTATACAGGATATGTTTATTACACTATAACATTATATATTGATGCATAAAAAAATCTGTTCAATTTTCTCATATCCTGGTTTAAATTTTCGACCCTGCCACTAAATACTGGCGTTGCCATATGGCAACAGGCAATTACTAAGAAAATATTGAATTTAAAATATTTATTCACTTATTTACTTGTAATTTATTCATAATGCTACCATTTGATGCCCCAAAAATTTTATTATTTTGATTAATCAAAAACTCCGTCCTTGCTGGGTTAATTTCAATTATATTCATTAAATTCAGTTTTTAGTTTATTGTAAATTTTAATGTTTATAATGAATAATTACTATTAAAAAATAACGCGCTTTAATTATTTAATCTCGTGTAAAAAAATTTCTATAACTTATTATTATTTGCCCCTTCAATCAACAGAGTTCAGTCTAGCGAAAAAGTATTCCGTCCACAGCGATCGTCAGCGCTAGCTGTGCGCCGTCCTTACGGACGGCTAGATGATATATAATACAAAAAGTAAAAGATAGAGATGCAAATGACTCCCCTGCTGCCATAAATCTAAAATTGAATAGCATAATTATTTCTCTGATTACAACATAGTTCTTAAATATTGTTTATTGTTATAGTCGATGATCGTAAGAAACAATGGAAAAACATTCGTGGCACATTTAATAAGCGAAAACGAATTGAATAGCTTGGTACGAGATCAGCCAGAAACATGAAAAGATCAAAGTGATATCTGAGCGAGATTTTATTTTTTTCTTAATAATGTAGAAAATGAAAGGCAGTGAGTACCTATACTGAATTTAATTTAACGTGCCTCTTTTAATAACAACTCCTAAAAGATGTCACAAATGTTGCCATTGCAGAAGATTTTGACACGGATGGCACCAAAAATGAATCAGAAAACATTCATAAAATATTTGAATCTGAAGAGTTGGAATCTTTAGAATCAGAACTAAATAATACGGTTCAAAATAGTTTTGCTAGTGATACATTGATATAAATTGAAACAACAGCTAACCCATTGAATTCAAGAAAATGGCAAAAACGAAAATGTTGATATTTTAAAATCAAACATTCTTTTTTTTTGTTTGCGGGAAGGAGAAAATCTTCTAAAGACATTCGGCTTAGTCGTCAGCCGGGTAGTGTGAGATTTGACCGCAACACCTACCCACTAAAACCACCTCCCCTCTTCCGCCCCCCCAACCACCTCTCGGCATTGCATCAAGGACTCCTGCTTACCCGGACTAGGTGCGGTCACGGTTTCGCACCCCACTCTTTCTGTTTTCATTCTTCCTGGTAGTGTTCGCTCTCAGAATTTTTTCAATTAATTTCTCAAATAACCCCACTGCTCCCTACTCTCCACCAATTCGTTTCCTATCGTGCTTCGGTTCAGGTCAAGTCCCTCCTCCCTCGCCTTTGCACGATAGTTTTCCCATTCCAGACATCCCCAGAGTGTGTGCTCCATTTCTTCACAAAACCAGCACTCTGCACTCCTCTCCACTCTGATCCGCCTCAGATATTTCCCGAACACGCCCCAATACCTGAGTAAACACCTGAGACAGCATGTACTCGCTCTTTATCCATTCACATTCGTATCACACCCCAATCCTCGGTACGAAGGTCTTCACCCATCCTTCGTATCCCTCCCACTCTCTTTCTCATTCCTCCACTACCCATCTTTGCACCTCCCCATTTCGCACATCATACACCTCTCTTTCACTAGTTTTCGTACCGGCGATATCTTGGCTAGGGCCAGTACCGTCACGACCAAAGCCGTTCGGCAACCGGAACGCGAGTGAACGTTTGCCCTCTCTAGGATGGCGTCGTACTTTTTATCATCTCCGCTAGCCAGACGGGACCCGCGTACAACAGGGCCGACGCTGTCGCCATCACCATCAACCGTTTCCTTTTGTACCACAATCTGTTCACCCGCGACAGTATACCATTGAGTTTATACCCGCACCATCTTGTTGGCCGTTCTTCGGACGTGCTTACCGAACCAGACCCCTAAGTACGTCACACACTCCTTCGTTTCATACCTCACACCGCCTACTCTTATACTTATGCTTCGAAATTTCTTCCGTCTGGCCAGGAGTATCATCTCCGTCTTGTCCGTCACCATGCTGAAGGCTTTAGCATGGAATGTATCGATAACCAGTTTCGTGGCCTCTATGGTTTTCCCATCCAAGATTTCCTGGTTCCCGCCCGTCATCACCAACGTCAGGTCGTCTGTACACGCCAACAGAGTGACACCCTTTGGATAACCCACCGTTAGCAACTTGTCGTAGTATCGGTTCTACAAAACGGGGTCCAGTATGGATCCCTGAGGTACCCCACATGACAACTCTCAAACCTTCCCGTTAGGCAACATTTCAAATCTATCCTGCAGGTACGACTGCACTACGTCAGTCAGGTACCTGCTCACGGGGGGACCTCCTCAACACTTAGAGTATGAGGTCCCATGGCCCCGAATTGAAAGCATTCTTAACATCAACGGTTACCATAACGCAAAAGCTCGCGTGCTTGGAATTCGTCTTCCTGACACTTTCCACGATCCGCATCACGGCCAGCATGCGTTCATGGTGCCCTTGCCCTTGCTTTTTTATGTTATAATAATGAGAGGAATTGATTTTTTGCTAAAAAATGTGATACAAGCGTGCACGAAAATGATTCTTCAAAACAGAAAAAGATATGTAAGTAGCGTCCTCTACATGTAAAAATGAAACTAAGATAAAATTTAAAATTTTTATGTTACAAAATCCCTAAATATCAAGTTTCGTCAAAATTTGATACTATTTGAAAAATTACTTAGAAAAAACAAAAATAAAAATTAATTTTTAACATTCTATAGCTCGATCAATAAGGCCTTGTGGACTCATGCTTAAATGGACTTTTTATCTTAAAAATGCCCGTTTTGTGAAATATCAGACACTTATTAAAAAACACCCTGTATATTTTTACAGATTCGGGTTTGGGCACTTGTACCGTGAGTGTTTTGTTTCTTATCCCATCGCTTGCAGTTATCTTGCTTCCCGGACTTCAACGAAATTTGAAACTAAATGAACTAGTTTGTTGTACTATTTGGTAATAACGATTTTATCTTTACTAATAGCGGCATCGTACGAGTCACGACCTTTTTCTTTAGCTCCTTATCTACCAAAAAGGGAGGATTTTGAAATCTGTTGAGTCTAATAGTCCCAACTAAAAAAAAAGATTCTATTGAAATTTTATTGACCAACGTATAGGTAAACTAACTTCAACTTACCTAAAAAAATTTATTTTGAATTCAAATATTGTAGAAATTGGTAATTTGTAAAGTAGTTGCCAAAATACATTCCGTGATTCTTTTCAGTGATACGGTTGCACCAATATATTACCGTTCCAGCTCCACTACCTAACTTCATAAATTCTGCATATCTTCCCGTCGTGGAACCTTGATACATCAGAAAGTCATGTTATGTCACTGCGTCCAGCTAATACATAAATCTTTATTCCTCATTTATTTGATTTGTTTTTATTGTATTGTTTGATGTTGAGGCGACCTTTAAAAGGGACTATTTGCTTATCTATGCATAAGTTGGTTTCAAGAAGAAGCTCCAATCATCTTTTTCTCATGGAGTCATATAGCCGACGAATATTCCATATTCTGTCAGTGTTTTCCCTTCTTCGAGTAAAATCCACTAAATGTATAACATTTCTGAGCTTGAAGAATCTATTTACTGGCATGTTTTGTCGAATAATATTAATTTTGGAAGAATTTCAGTACACACGATATCTCAGGTACCTCATGTTACCCATGAGGATGTGAATTTCTATGAATTTCTTCTTCTTTCTATGAAATATTTGTAGGAGGGAGTTTGCTACATTTTTTTTAACAATGTAAAGGGTTACCATAGAAACTCTTGTTGCCAACAGGTTGTCAGGAATATACTTTGAAAAAAATTCAAGAGGTTAGCTCCTCATCAATTTGTTCTTCGTGCCATGTAATCGGCCTCGTTTCATAAATTGAACCTTTCATCCATTTTATATCTTTCTTTCTTGTTAGCGCAAATTCTTTATACAAATCTCTTTCCTCTAGTTCCTCAAGTACTATGTTATTTTAAGCATAAATATGATAATTATTTGTATTCTCCTCTTTCAAATCTAATTCAAATGGTGTGGTAGCACTGGCGATTGCAGATTAACCTTCTATTTCTACTATTGGAATCGCATCTAATTCATCCCAACCATCATCTTCATCTGACAACAAGTCAATATCAGACTGGTCGTCATTTTCCAATGCCTTGAGGAGTTCTTCTTCCGTTAAACCGTGAGGCATGTTTTACCTAAAAATAATAAACTACATTTACTTCTAGTCACGATGTCCTCCTGGCGGGACAGTGATCTTGGGGTTCAAATATTTACATACTCAGTAAAGTTAACTATTGTATTTGATAATACACCGGATAAATACACTCATACTTACAGTCTCTATGCAGAACGTATCACTAATTATTTAAAAAATTGAAATTATTTGCCAAGCTATAAAACTGTATACCACGTGTATATCAATTGATGTTGCAAGCGAGAAACAACTGGCGAACATTTATTACTTTTATCGATTCTTAGATCGTGTCACCTATAAGAATACCTATTTAGATGTCCCTTAAGAAGTAGGTATCGACTTGACGGTGAAAAAGATTGCCGGTTTGAATTTATCGTCACGGAAAAAAGATGTCCTTCATGAGGGACTGAAAGGGTTAATATGGGGACTTTCTTGAAGACATTAAACTTTTTTTCATTAGTAATTGTTGGACAACTGCTTCTTAGGGCATTTCGAACATCACCGAGCAAAACAAATGTATTCTCAATTTTAGTTACCGTTGAATGTGAAATTAGCTAGTGATTAGGATATTTTTCATGAAATAAATGATACTTTTTTTTTTGAGTTCTTGCCCTATCGCTATATCCTCTCATAATAAGACTTTTATTCTTTGTGCCTCAGTGACATTCATTTTGAAAATAAAACTCAAAATAACTTATATTTGTTAAATTTTTACACTGAACTTTAAATAAAATGACGATGAACAAAATAGAACGAAGAAAGAAGAGTACAGATATTACAATAAAAATATTTAACAACATAAAAAGATTTATTGAGTAAGTTACCTAGGTAACCTCCATGACAACCAAGATTATCTAAAGCAACTTAACTTACAATTAGATGAATTTATTTCGTGAGTGCGTTTTATGATATTCAGTTGTAAATTTTTCTATAACTGTTGAGTTTATGTATAAGACATGCTGCATGAAATATGCTTAGAATTTGAAGCGGAATTCAAAAATGAGATAAAAAATATAAGTAGGTTTTTATGTCGTTGTCTAGGACTTTGATATAATGATGGGTATACTATTTTGATTTCTGCTCCACAGATAATAGGTACAGATGAGCCACTCGAAAGAAAGAGGACATGTTAGGTTCGGGGCACTCTTAAATATTAAATGTAAGGGTAATAAAACGGTGTTCTACCTTGGCTAGAGAGCAATTATCGATTTGTGACACCACCTGCGACATTACAGCAGTATTGATAGCACTTAGTTGATATTTCCTCACGAATGCCGATAAAGCGCGGCTGCACTTTCTCATCAATGCCGACGAAGGGTGATTAGACATCAATCACCAAATATCAATATCACATGAAGATAACGATTGCAAAACCCTCTTAATTGACGAGAATATTTCTAACCAGGTTGCGACATACATGGGCGTCCTATAGGGATACAGTAATACCCTCACAGCTCTTTTCACCTTAGATCTTACAGAGTTAACTTAACTAGTTCCACTAAACCTTTAACTAATAATACTAACACTATCACTATGTACAACTTAGCAATTTTTCGATCGTGTCTCGACCTTGTTGGAAAAAGACAAATTATTTACATATACATATACAGAAAGGTTTAAGCGATTTGACTAATGGATCCCACATTTGTTTCCTTTTGAAAAGATGAAGTTTGTTATCGTAATTTGGTTTTTGGTTACCTTCTATACATAAATTTACCGTCAGAAAAACCGCAGCCAAAAATAAAAATTGACGGGCCCCAGCGTTTTTTCTGAAAATTAACCTAGGAATTTTGAATCAGTTTGTTCCAGACTTTTTGTCCTCACTATATACTATATACACGAGTTTCATTACCAGGAATGATTTTTAACAAAACAATTATTGTATCACCTTGTTGTATTTTAAATTTATGATGACACTTCTATTAACAAATTTTGAAATTCATGCTATTGGTTCACCTTCAGATCAATAATATTTTCCCCTTAATAAATCTGCCACATTTTTTGCTTCATGAAACTGAGTAGAATTGGTTAATTGAATAATAATTGATAAGTAAAAAAAATATAAATGAAAAATAATTGATTAAATAACCATTATCTTGTCCAACTTCTACTATTTTCGACAAAAACCTTTCGAGTAGAATTTTTTTTTTATGCAGCACCTTTGCGGCTTGGCTTATCGTTTCTATCCGTGCCACATTTAAAGGAAATAAAGAAACAAGTAAGTAATTTTTTAGGCCGCTTTATTATTGTTAAGGTTCCTTCGATAAACGAAATCACGAAAACAACAATTTAGTTTATGAAAGTGGACTGTATTAATTTTCAATTATTTTAATAATGGCAAAAAGTATGAAGTGGGAGTTTGTTTAGCTGGGCAGATTACGAACTATGTTTATATTAGGTTGTTCGGAAAGTAATTTCGTTTTTTCCCGACAGAGGATTTAATGGTATTTTTTTGCACTTAACCTCACACTTAAGCCATATAATTTTTATATGCTTTGAGAGCTCATATAACAAGGCTTGTGTGTGAAACATTTCAATTAATTCTACGCAGTAGTTTTTGGTTGGTGCCCTTTTAAATATGGAGAGCGATAAGCAGCATTTTCGACATATCCTACTGTTTTACTACAGAAAGGGTAAAAATGCTGTTCAAGCCAGAAAGAAATTGACCGATGTGTATGGAGAAGGTGTGTTGACAGTACGCCAGTGTCAGAACTGGTTCTCTAAATTTCGATCTGGCAATTTTGATGTCGAAGATGCACCACGTTCGGGAAGGCCGGTTGAAGCTGATAAAGACGCCATAAAGGCATTAGTTGATGCGAACCGTCGAATAACAACACGTGAGATCGGATTGAAGTTAAATTTATCGAATTCAACAGTTTATGACCACTTGAAAGGTCTGGGATTATCCTCGAAGCTCGATATATGGGTTCCCCATGTTCTCACAGAGAGAAATCTGTGTCGCCGCATTGACGTCTGCGATTCGCTTCTCAAACGTGACAAAAATGATCCGTTTTTGAAGCGCATCATTACTGGGGACGAAAAATGGGTTGTATACAACAACGTCAAACGCAAGAGGTCATGGAGCAAAAAAGATGAATCGACTCAAACCATTTCCAAAGCCGATATTCACCAAAAAAAGGTGATGCTGTCTGTTTGGTGGGATTTTAAAGGAATCGTTTTTTTTGAGCTTTTACCGGATAACACAACGATTAATTCGGAAGTCTACTGCCAGCAGCTGGACAAACTGAAGGATGCACTTCAACAGAAAAGACCCGAACTAATCAACAGAAAAGGTGTAGTGTTTCACCAAGACAACGCGAGACCTCACACAAGTTTGGTCACTCGCCAAAAGCTTTTACAGCTTGAATGGGACACAATGCCACACCCACCATATTCTCCAGACCTGGCACCATCGGATTATTATTTGTTCCGGTCACTCCAAAATTTTTTAGACGGTAAAACTTTCATCTCAAATGATGAGGTCAAAAACCACCTCGATCAGTTTTTTGCCAGCAAAGACAAAAAATTTTATGAGCGTGGAATTATGCTACTACCAGAAAGATGGCAAAAGGTGTTGGACCAGAACGGCCAATATATAATTTAATAAAGCATTTGTTTATTATACGAAAACTGTCATTCATTTTCACATAAAAAAACGAAATTACTTTCCGAACAACCTGATAATTACATGTCTGGAGCGAGCACTAGTCAAAGACAGCAAAACTACTACGCTCATCCCTTAAGTATTAAACCTGAGGAACTCCAACTAGGGGTGCACCACTACTAGAAGCCCTTATAGGCTACGGCCGTGTCTGATGCCATAACTCGCAGTCATCAGGTGAATATCTATACAAGTTGCTTCTATTGGAGTATTGCAAACCATCCGAATTGCAGATTGCGGCAATAGTCCAATTTAGGAAGTTTCTTTTGACAAGTAGCGTATTTCCCAGCCATAAAGGACCCTTCGATATCGCCTGATGAGTACGGTTGTCTGGTACTCAGATGGAATCCTCTAAATACGTATCGATATACATAGACGTAACTTAAAGGATGAAAGTACGAATAAATTAACTAAGAAAACTACACCAAAAACAATAACCTAAAGTCCTTAACAATTATATTATAAATATTGTTATAAATTTCACCCTCTGATTTAGAGTTATATTTGCTCAACATGTTCGTTGAATCGTAAATTGCGGCAAGTAGATCACCTTTAACAGATTAAGTTGAAATATGGAAGATAGCTAGATACTACTAAGCCTCAAAGGGTCAAAGAATTTTAGCTCCGTCTAGTACTGAATTTAAGAGAATTTTCTAAGTAGGTCATCCAGTTCGCTGCTTAGCAACGAGGAAATACCATATTTTATTTCAATAATAAGTATTTCCCTTTCGGCATGATAACCTACTGCAATAATACGGATTTCCACTTCCGTGTAATGGCCTACACTTCTCTTGTATTTTTCTAAGTTTAGCAAAGAATAGCGAATTTCAGAAGTCTTTCAACAGGCAGATTTTTCTCCCTTTTTTATGACCGACAGCAAAACATATTCACAACAATGGTAAAATAGACATTATCACCTAAAGCAACCGAATTAAATGTGGAGTTAGTATTAAAGTGTGATGTTGCAGATAAAAAAAACTATAGGTGTCGTTTTTAAAGTAATGGGGAAAAAATAGGGCACCCTCAATTTTTTGGTACATGTGGTCACATTCTCCAATCAGAATTAATTGAATGGAAAATATGTCAATATCTTGCTGAATAATTTCCAAAATGCTATGAATCCTTCATGCTCTTCTTTTACTGCTTTAACACAAAGAGTTGAAAAAATTATGCCTAATGACGATAGTTTGCTTACTTTATGTTATTATGGTACTGAAAAAGTTATACCAAATTACAATATCATGAGTTTAAGCAAAGTAACACTTGAAGCGGATGTATAGCATCTAGCATGTGACCTAGGGCCACAAAATATTAAAGTAAATGTAATTTCCGTTTACCCAGTCAGAACTCTAGTGTCTTCTAGAATAAGAAATTTTCATTTCATATCAAAATGAAACAAATAACTTTCCGAATTGAAGATGTTGGAAAAACAGCGTTGTATTTATTAAGTGCCTTAAGTACTAGAACTACTAGAGAAATTTTACACGTTGAGTCAGGGAATAATGTAGTACGGTATCGTAGTCCAGCGGGTTGATTTGTGTCTTATTTGTGGCTTCTACTTACTCGTCTACATCACTCTGGCTTTTATCATCCTCGTCGTCATGAATTTCAGCAAAAATTTGCTTAATACTTAGTCGATCTCCACTTTCTATCGTGATAGAGTAAAAAGCATAGGTAAACGGGTCAATGAATGTATTCGAGAGAGAAACAATATAGCTTTTGATAAACTATTACTAACCAACGGATACCACCTAAGTTTTCTGAAAGTCCCTTTATGGTGACTCTAAAGATTATGTAATGTACCCTTAGGCTACGCCTATGTACTCCACTATTTCGGTAATATGCTCGGGATGGCCATATGATGGGAACCCATTATCTTCCAATAAGGGTTGTCCTGCATAAAGAAACTTTTACTCTTTTTTCCTTATCAGGACAAAAGTCTAAATACATCCACGTTTAGCCAAAATCTGCACAGCTGCAAATGCCCGTAAATCGTCATTCTTTCTATTTTCTTTAAACGTTTTTGTTTAAGGACTTAGACTAATTACCAACTGTTGATTGCTCTGTTAATTATCTTAAACCGGGATACGCCTATGGGTACTAACCCCCAGATTTAGTACTTAAAATACCAAAAAGTTTATAAGACTCTCATAACTCGACACTCTTGAAATTCATCGCTCCCTTATAACTCTTGTTCATTCAAATTCAACTCTCCCTATTAAATTGCTCCTTTAATGCCAAGATCATTTTATCAGGTTGTTCGGAAAGTAATTTCGTTTTTTTATGTGAAAATGAATGACAGTTTTCGTATAATAAACAAATGCTTTATTAAATTATATATTGGCCGTTCTGGTCCAACACCTTTTGCCATCTTTCTGGTAGTAGCATAATTCCACGCTCATAAAATTTTTTGTCTTTGCTGGCAAAAAACTGATCGAGGTGGTTTTTGACCTCATCATTTGAGATGAAAGTTTTACCGTCTAAAAAATTTTGGAGTGACCGGAACAAATAATAATCCGATGGTGCCAGGTCTGGAGAATATGGTGGGTGTGGCATTGTGTCCCATTCAAGCTGTAAAAGCTTTTGGCGAGTGACCAAACTTGTGTGAGGTCTCGCGTTGTCTTGGTGAAACACTACACCTTTTCTGTTGATTAGTTCGGGTCTTTTCTGTTGAAGTGCATCCTTCAGTTTGTCCAGCTGCTGGCAGTAGACTTCCGAATTAATCGTTGTGTTATCCGGTAAAAGCTCAAAAAAAACGATTCCTTTAAAATCCCACCAAACAGACAGCATCACCTTTTTTTGGTGAATATCGGCTTTGGAAATGGTTTGAGTCGATTCATCTTTTTTGCTCCATGACCTCTTGCGTTTGACGTTGTTGTATACAACCCATTTTTCGTCCCCAGTAATGATGCGCTTCAAAAACGGATCATTTTTGTCACGTTTGAGAAGCGAATCGCAGACGTCAATGCGGCGACACAGATTTCTCTCTGTGAGAACATGGGGAACCCATATATCGAGCTTCGAGGATAATCCCAGGCCTTTCAAGTGGTCATAAACTGTTGAATTCGATAAATTTAACTTCAATCCGATCTCACGTGTTGTTATTCGACGGTTCGCATCAACTAATGCCTTTATGGCGTCTTTATCAGCTTCAACCGGCCTTCCCGAACGTGGTGCATCTTCGACATCAAAATTGCCAGATCGAAATTTAGAGAACCAGTTCTGACACTGGCGTACTGTCAACACACCTTCTCCATACACATCGGTCAATTTCTTTCTGGCTTGAACAGCATTTTTACCCTTTCTGTAGTAAAACAGTAGGATATGTCGAAAATGCTGCTTATCGCTCTCCATATTTAAAAGGGCACCAACCAAAAACTACTGCGTAGAATTAATTGAAATGTTTCACACACAAGCCTTGTTATATGAGCTCTCAAAGCATATAAAAATTATATGGCTTAAGTGTGAGGTTAAGTGCAAAAAAATACCATTAAATCCTCTGTCGGGAAAAAACGAAATTACTTTCCGAACAACCTAATACATATGAATTGTTAATTATGTAAGATTTTTTACAAACTTATCCAAAGTACTTTGAACCAACTTGTTGGTGTTTAGGTCAATAACATTCTATCGCATTCTCCTCATGAACATCATTTCATTTATTGGAAGAGCATTTTCTTCAACCCAGCGCAGGCAAGTATCAAAAGAAGCAATCGCTACTTTAGGGGGCATTTTTGGTGAAGTTTCTCTTTCATCTTTATCGTCAGAGTTCTCATTTCTGCCTGTAATGTTGTTAGGTCCAAATTTGGCGCGTGTACGTGGTTGGGTCGATTCACCCCTTTCGATACGATAACCGTGAACTATGTGGATCGTGGATTGGATTGATCGATTATGAAGGACCACCCTGAATTCGCAGTCTCAGAGACACTGTTTTCGCGTATAAAAGAAACTAAACCTTAACTTAACAAAGGTTTATTGGTAACATTAACAACTATACAATATCGAGAAATACGTTATTTAAAAAATGTTGACGAGAGTTTAACGCGTACGAGTCCGTGATGAAGTAGCGAGAAAAAAGAGCTTCTTCAGTTTCGCACCCTCCTTAAGTATTGATACGGAGGTGTAACGACCATAGACGTACCCCCGATAGGGCCCCATTAGCGGCTTCTAGGCTACCTTGTCGCGTTAAAGCGTAGCACTTAGAGACACGATCGCTGGGCTTTTATTGGAGCCCAGCCATTGTATTCGTTTGGCGGTACCTTTAATTTAAATTCGCAATGTTAGTCCGACAAAGAATAATGCTGGAAATCCCAATCATAAAATAACTTCCCTCAGCCGAAGATGGGTGTTAAGCGCTGGGAATTCCAACAGTATTACCCAATGGCTGGGGTTGTCCATGGGCGTAATATCAGTTTCTTACTCACTTTGAACATTTAAACTAATAAATAACCCAACCATAATCCGTGATAAAACAATACGTCGCAAGTCCTAACAAATGTTGCAATAATTCCTTCATCATGCAAAATATCAGTTTCTAGATTATGTTCTTCATCACTTCTCGCCCATTTTTCAATTTCAGTTTCATCGATTGTTTCATCGGCACGATTTATTTGATTGACTAATTCCACTAGCGTAAATTCTACCTCTCTAAAATTGCTCAGTCTGTTCAAATCCTCTTCACCCCAAACATCATTATCATCAGTTTCAATGATAGGCATTAATTGGTGCCATGACTTTTTAATTAACTTTTTGGCCACTTTTGCCCTACATTCGATTAACGAAAATACTGCACCCTTCAACGAAAAGTTTTTCAAAAATTGTCAAAAATGTCGTCATCTTTTACAAAATAATTTCTTGCAACATTTTTTTTCTCTACGCAATTTTTACATTTTGGATAACATTCCGATCCATAAGCTGAATTAGGACAGTACAATTGGGTGGCAAAAACATTACAGTAATTTGAGTATCATTAGTGACCAATTCTGTATTAAGCTTGTAAGCTGAGGTATTATCCAAAATTAAAAGTGCTTTTTTGGGCAAATTTCTTTTTTCCAGATGTTTTTTACACTAGGCAAAAATTCCATTCGTTGAAAATATCGTGATTGACCCAACCGCTCTTTTGATGGCGATAATATAGAGGAAGACTTATATTTTTAAACGGTCTAGGATTTTTTTATTTTCCTATGACTAGTAACTGCAAAATTATGACTGCCACTTGCATTTGAACAAAGCATAAATGTGATTCAATCCTTACTTGTTTTACGGCCTGGTGTTCATTTTTCATCTGCGTGATCCATTGCTTTGTCCGGAAGACACCGCCAGTATAGACCAGACTCATCCGCATTGTACAGGGTTTCCCAGGGAAAAGTGTCCACCCTGAATATCTTCCTTGTTGTTTGTTAAAAAAAAACGTTAGAACACGTCAACTTTGAAAGGGAGGGGGACATCATTTGGTGAAAAAGTCGTTTTCGAAATGTCATCCCTCTATCCCTGGAAACTACCACTTTGAAATTTTCAAATTGGAAGAGGGATTGTGTTATAACTCATTTGAAAGATAATTTTATTCTCTACATGGTCAAGCTTCTATTTTTTATTTTTGTACTTCGGTCTTGTAGAAATTAAACAAAAACCAAATAACTTGATTTTAACCATTTTACTTATATTTTATTAATTTTATCGTAATAAATGATGAAAGTGACTTCCATTAACTTCCACGCACATGTACAGCTGATCCTCAAAACGTCGTCGCAAATTACCTAACATTTCTGGTGTTATTCATCTGCACTCTTTAACGATTCGTAACGTAACTCCTCGACGGAATCGACGGAAATATTAAAAAAAGAAACAAAAAGACCGCAACTGGACGTGGTGTTCCCAGGCGGTCACCCATCCAGGTACTAAAACCACGCCCGACGTCGCTTGACTTCGGTGATCGGACGGGAACCGGTAGACCAGCGTGGTATGGCAGTTGCGTGTAGAATTTTGTTGTATTCGGGAATGAAAAGGAGAAATTAACAAAAGTGTATTAAAAAAAAGGAAGAAAAAAGAACACAACTGCACGTGGTGTTCCCAGGCGGTCACCCATCCAGGTACTAACCACGCCCGACGTCGCTTGACTTCGGTGATCGGACGGGAACCGGTAGACCAGCGTGGTATGGCAGTTGCTTGTAGAATTTTGTTGTATTCGGGAATGAAAAGGAGAAATTAACAAAAGTGTATTAAAAAAAGGAAGAAAAAAGAACACAACTGCACGTGGTGTTCCCAGGCGGTCACCCATCCAGGTACTAACCACGCCCGACGTCGCTTGACTTCGGTGATCGGACGGGAACCGGTAGACCAACGTGGTATGGCAGTTGCGTGTTAAATTTTGTGGTATTCGGAATGAAAAGGAGAAATGAACAAAAGTGCATTAAAAAAAAGGAAGAAAAAAGAACACAACTGCACGTGGTGTTCCCAGGCGGTCACCCATCCAGGTACTAACCACGCCCGACGTCGCTTGACTTCGGTGATCGGACGGGAACCGGTAGACCAGCGTGGTATGGCAGTTGCGTGTAGAATTTTGTTGTATTCGGGAATGAAAAGGAGAAATTAACAAAAGTGTATTAAAAAAAGGAAGAAAAAAGAACACAACTGCACGTGGTGTTCCCAGGCGGTCACCCATCCAGGTACTAACCACGCCCGACGTTGCTTGACTTCGGTGATCGGACGGGAACCTCAAACTCAAAACAATTTTATTTACAAATTTTCAATGCATACATTACACCTTAATAGCTAAGTATATATAAAGTATATACACGAATTGGGAGTGTTCGCACCCAACATGTCGGACATGCAAAGTGGCGCGTGACAGACCGTGCGCAGAGCACGGTGGACGGTGTTATGTCCAGTCGCCATCAGAGAGTGTCTTAAGGGAGTACACTGGGTAGTTCACCACCTGGGCTCTCAGCTCTTATGTGAACATTTGCGAAACTAAGACGTACACTTGTGTGTGAAAGAGTTTTGCGGTAGGCTGTTTGATGCGTGACGTAATGTTGTTGGATTAGGTGATATACTGGAAAAACAGTTGAAAAAACCAGTTTAAAGGGTGGCTTCATTTACTATGTGGCATTCGAGAAATTTCGGAAGTCTTTCGAGATCTCTGAAGCAGACTTACAGAGTTCTTATCAAGCTTTTCCGGTGGATCCTTTAGCGTAGGATCAGCGCGTTCGAGAGGGGGGAGGGGGCCTTTGCGGCAGTTTGAGGAAGAGTTCCCGAGATGGGGTAAGATAGGATGGTGTTGATGCCAGTCAAGGAGGCCTCCATGGCTCGAAGAATATGGGAAGGCGCTTGTACGCCGGTCCGTGCTTAACGCGGTTATCTGGATCGAATCGGAGTCGGGTTAGATCCCTCGTCAGGGGGGAACCAGAGGCTTGGTATCTGTAAAATTTGTCGGAGGTCCTGTCGATGTATTCGGAAACGTGCTCGATCCCGGTCATCTCGTGCAAGTCACGTATGCGGGTGTATCTGCCGGCTGACAAAACTCCTCTCAGAATTCGGTTTTGGAATATCTGTAGTCTCTTCCTTTGTTTGTCAGATATTGCACACCACACGGGTGCGCCATAGAGCATCGTCGGTCTTATGATCGCTTTGTAGATGAGAAGTTTGTTGGCCGGGCTCATTACCGATTTCGGACTAATGAGCGGGTACAGCTTCTGCTGGCCTGCGAAGGTCTTCTGTATGGCATGCGTGACGTGGTCCCTGAAGGACAGCCGTTCGTCGAGCACAATTCCGAGATATTTCGCGGTTCTTTGTTGTTGGATCGGGGTTCCGTTCACCAGCAAAGGATTCATGATCCGATGATTGGTGATTTTCTGGGTGAAAACCACCAATTCGGTCTTTGTCGGGTTGACTTTCAGTTTCCATTTGTGGAAGTACGGAAGGAGGAGGCTGAGGTGATGTGCCAGTCGCTGCTTCGCCCCTTGGGCATAAAAGCTGTGATTATACATGACGGTGTCGTCTGCGTAGAGGGCTAGTTTGGTGGTGGGGAATTTGGGTACGTCCGAGATATACAGGGAGTACAGTAATGGGGACATCACTGTCCCCTGCGGGACACCCGCTGCTAGTGGGTAAGAGCGGGAGAGAGATTGTTCGATTTTGACGTTGAAGGAACGTCCGGTTATGTAGGAGGAAATGAGGGAAACGAAATGAGGGGGGAAGTTGAGAACTGTGGCGAGTTTGTGGATGAGGCCTGAGTGCCACACGGTGTCGAAAGCTCTTTCCATGTCCAGAAAGAGCATCGCCGTGTTCATTTGGTGGTTGTATGCGGTAAAGATGTCGTTGACCACTTTCGCCGCAAGGAGGGTCGTGTTGTGGCCTGGTCTAAAACCAAATTGTTCGGCGGGGAGGACGTCTCTGTGGGTCACGATCTTGTTTAGCCTTGTCAAAATTACCTTTTCGGTTAGTTTTGCCAAGGTATTCAGGAGAGATATGGGACGGTAAGACGAGGGTAGGGATAGGTCTTTTCCAGGTTTTGGAATGAGGATTATTACGGCCCGTTTCCAGGCTTGTGGAAAGTATTGCAGTTTGATGACGGCATTGACTATGTAGGTGATTTGGACGATGGCTTTCCTTGGTAAATTCTTGAGGAGAGGATATGTTATGCCGTCCGGTCCCGGAGCCTTATTGTTCGGGAGCCGACGCAAGCATTTCCGGATTTCCAAAGGGGTACATAGGATTTGTCGGTGAACCTGTGGGGAGATGGGATAGGTCCTCTCAATGAATCTACGGGCGGCCTCGTCAATTGCAATCTGTTCCTGATTGACGTTCGGGGTTTCTGTGTGTACCGTACTGAGAAAACTGGCAAATATCTCGGCCTTCTCCGCATCTGAAACGGATTCCTCCCCGTTGTGCCGGATGGTGGGGAGTTTTCCGTAGTTTCTACGTAGGTTTCTCGCAATTTTCCACAGGGAATTGTCCTGAGTACTCAGATCCTGAAGAGTCCTCGACCAGCATTCATTTTTGTGGATGCTTATTTTTCGTTTGATGGTTACCGTAAGGGCATTGAACCGCAATCGGTCCGCTTCCCGTCTAAAAGTTTGCCACCTTTTCCGGACTTTGTTTTTAAATTTTATCAAATCGATGATCTGGGGGGGTAAGTTATCTGGCGGAGGCCTATCCGGTACTTTTTTGGCCAATGACCTTTGCTGACTCTGGATCATCTCCGTCAGATTCCGAATTTCTTGCTCCAAAGCTTCGGGGGTCTCTATTTGATTTGAAATTATACATTTGTTAGAAATATTGGCCCTATAAAGGTTCCAATCGAAATCTTTATAGGAATATTTTGTACCACCCGGTTTTACCCTGAGCTCGTTCCAAGAAACGTGTACTGGGAGATGATCTGAGTTGAGAGCGTTGTCAGTGGTGAGATCGGGCAAATCGTTTAGGCCTCTGCTGATTCCCAGATCTATTGTGGTGGGTGACATTCCGTTGGGCGGGAAGTGCGTGGGTGTGCTGGGGTACATCAGATGCAAGTCCGCGTTGTCCGAGATAAAATCCGCGAGCACTGTGCCTCTGGTATTTAGGCGGTTGTTATTCCACAAGCGGTGACGTGCATTAAAGTCTCCCAGCACTAACACCCTTCGGTTAGGTGGGAAAAAGCCATTGAGATCGGCTGGTGTGAAATTTAGGTTGGGAGGGACGTATATTCCGGTCAAGAGTCCGCCGTTTTCCAACTGGACGGATACGTGCTCTATATTTGTGGGGGATTGAGGGAGTCGTTTGTAATTTATGTGGTTACTTATGACGATAGCAACACCCCCCCCTCTTGCGTTGGGTCTGTCGCTTCGCTCTATGCGAAAATGCTTAATTCGAATTTTATCGACGTCCCGCAATCCCGTTTCCACGATCACGGCGACGTCGATTTTTCTAGTACTCAAATAGTGAATGAATTCGCCCAATTTGGATTTTAGACCATTGCAGTTCCACTCGATAATATTGAACGTGACTGAAATTAAATTTTGAAATTTTGAATGTCGACGGTGAAAAATTGCCGACTGGCAATAAATTTTTGTTCGGATGTTTTGCAGGGTTTTAAGATGGATATGTAATGGTCTAATGCCGACAACATTTCGTCCATATTTATCAAAGTGCTTAGTTCCTCAAATTTGTCTTTTAGAGCAGTGAACTTACCCTGCGTGCTTGCACTTTGCGCCTCTGATGGTCTCGGTGTCTGCCTACTTTTCTGGCCGAGCGTGTTGGGAAAATTTACATCGTAATCCTCGGTTGGAGGGTCGGATGGTCCTGGGACGGCAGCTCGTTTTCGGGGGGGTTCCGTTCCTTTTGGGTGGACGTGGCTGGTCAGGCATCGTCCAGATGGTGGGCGTCCGGTCCACGCAGGGTTGGTTGGCAGAGGGGCCTCTTTGTAGGTGGGTTTCGTCTTTGACAAGGCTTTGATCCTGTGCTGATAGACTGGGCAGCTCTTGTCGAAGGATCTGTGCGGTTCACCGCAGTTTGCACATTTGAGGGCAGTTTCCTCGGTGCACTCCGTGATCTGATGTTCCTGAGAGCATTTGGAACATCGGAATTTGCGGTGGCAGTTTCTGGCAACGTGCCCCCACATTTGACATCTGCGGCACTGGGTGATGTCCCGCTGGTTTCTCCTATTCTCCCAGCTAACGCGGACATTGAAGATTGTCTTCACCTGATTCTGGAGCTTTTTCAGGGTGTACGAGCTATTCACCACTACCAGGTATAGGGGGCGAAAGGCGGTTTTCATTAGATGGACTTCTTTCACGGGGACACCATTTTCCTCCGTCAGCTCGCTTTTCACCTCCTCCGGCGAGATTTCCCCTTGCAGTCCTCTGAGGACAAAAGCGTGCGTTCTGTCCTCGGATGCGGCGTACGTGTGGAATTCCAGATCTGCCAGCTCGAAATTCCGTTTGAGGTGGGTCCAGTCGTTAATGTCCTCCACGTAGACTATGACTGAGTGCTTGGCGTATTTGAGCGTGAATTTATTTTTCACTATTAATTTTATATTGGTGGTAAGGTCCTTGTGATGGACGAGCTTACCAGGCACAACTAATGGGGGGGGCTTGTCGGTGCCCCGTTTTCTTTGGTTGGTGGCGGGTGTTCTTCGGTTCTGCGAGTCTGGGGGGGTTTGATTGGCTGAAGTAGGCGGGTGGTCCTCGGCCTCCTCAGTCTGCATTTCCTCCGCCGTTTTTTCCTCCAGTGGCTTAAACTTGTTGCCCGTTTCCACTTGTGTGGGATTGCGGATTAGGCTTCCCCATTTGATTGTTTTTGATGGGGTTATGAACTCCTGCTCGTCTTGATTCTTCGGCGCCCTTAAGGTTGCCATGTTGCGGGGGAGCTCGGGATCCTGTGACGGGTTGCTGGGGGGGCACGTTTTTGAGATATTCTTTGATATCCCCCTTTTGTTGTGCTTCGTACGGATGTGGTTTACTACTGTGAGAAGCTTTGTACAATTATTGTCGTCCACGGCCGTCTTCACGCCATTCAGGAGGGCTTTACATCTCAGACAAGTTTTGTTTGCTTTCAGCTGAGAGCAAAGTTTGCTGTGGCGATTTCTTTTAGCTCTGCAAAACACCTCTGTGTGTTGGTCGCTCGATGATGTTGATGAAGTTAGAACGCGTGGTTCATCTGAGTGGTTTGTTTCTGTGCCCACAACACAATTTTCTAAGTTTGGGTTGTCGCTGTTCATGCGATTTGTTGGAAGAAGGGCGAAGGGTCCCCCTGACGGGGCACCCTACAAATGCACTGGTGTAAACTTACTCACAACACACAGTAGTGCCGCTCTTTGTCGGCCTCTTTGATGCCGCCGCTTTGTTTTACCGCCGTGAGTTTTTATCTGGATTTGCGGTGTTTTGATTTCGTCGAGTTTTGGGACACGCCCGTTCTCTAGGAAAGCAAACTGAAGACTGGACGGGAACCGGTAGACCAACGTGGTATGGCAGTTGCGTGTTAAATTTTGTGGTATTCGGGAATGAAAAGGAGAAATGAACAAAAGTGCATTAAAAAAAAGGAAGAAAAAAGAACACAACTGCACGTGGTGTTCCCAGGCGGTCACCCATCCAGGTACTAACCACGCCCGACGTCGCTTGACTTCGGTGATCGGACGGGAACCGGTAGACCAGCGTGGTATGGCAGTTGCGTGTAGAATTTTGTTGTATTCGGGAATGAAAAGGAGAAATTAACAAAAGTGTATTAAAAAAAAGGAAGAAAAAAGAACACAACTGCACGTGGTGTTCCCAGGCGGTCACCCATCCAGGTACTAACCACGCCCGACGTTGCTTGACTTCGGTGATCGGACGGGAACCGGTAGACCAGCGTGGTATGGCAGTTGCTTGTAGAATTTTGTTGTATTCGGGAATGAAAAGGAGAAATTAACAAAAGTGTATTAAAAAAAGGAAGAAAAAAGAACACAACTGCACGTGGTGTTCCCAGGCGGTCACCCATCCAGGTACTAACCACGCCCGACGTCGCTTGACTTCGGTGATCGGACGGGAACCTCAACTCAACTCAAAACAATTTTATTTACAAATTTTCAATACATACATTACACCTTAATAGCTAAGTATATATAAAGTATATACACGAATTGGGAGTGTTCGCACCCAACATGTCGGACATGCAAAGTGGCGCGTGACAGACCGTGCGCAGAGCACGGTGGACGGTGTTATGTCCAGTCGCCATCAGAGAGTGTCTTAAGGGAGTACACTGGGTAGTTCACCACCTGGGCTCTCAGCTCTTATGTGAACATTTGCGAAACTAAGACGTACACTTGTGTGTGAAAGAGTTTTGCGGTAGGCTGTTTGATGCGTGACGTAATGTTGTTGGATTAGGTGATATACTGGAAAAACAGTTGAAAAAACCAGTTTAAAGGGTGGCTTCATTTACTATGTGGCATTCGAGAAATTTCGGAAGTCTTTCGAGATCTCTGAAGCAGACTTACAGAGTTCTTATCAAGCTTTTCCGGTGGATCCTTTAGCGTAGGATCAGCGCGTTCGAGAGGGGGGAGGGGGCCTTTGCGGCAGTTTGAGGAAGAGTTCCCGAGATGGGGTAAGATAGGATGGTGTTGATGCCAGTCAAGGAGGCCTCCATGGCTCGAAGAATATGGGAAGGCGCTTGTACGCCGGTCCGTGCTTAACGCGGTTATCTGGATCGAATCGGAGTCGGGTTAGATCCCTCGTCAGGGGGGAACCAGAGGCTTGGTATCTGTAAAATTTGTCGGAGGTCCTGTCGATGTATTCGGAAACGTGCTCGATCCCGGTCATCTCGTGCAAGTCACGTATGCGGGTGTATCTGCCGGCTGACAAAACTCCTCTCAGAATTCGGTTTTGGAATATCTGTAGTCTCTTCCTTTGTTTGTCAGATATTGCACACCACACGGGTGCGCCATAGAGCATCGTCGGTCTTATGATCGCTTTGTAGATGAGAAGTTTGTTGGCCGGGCTCATTACCGATTTCGGACTAATGAGCGGGTACAGCTTCTGCTGGCCTGCGAAGGTCTTCTGTATGGCATGCGTGACGTGGTCCCTGAAGGACAGCCGTTCGTCGAGCACAATTCCGAGATATTTCGCGGTTCTTTGTTGTTGGATCGGGGTTCCGTTCACCAGCAAAGGATTCATGATCCGATGATTGGTGATTTTCTGGGTGAAAACCACCAATTCGGTCTTTGTCGGGTTGACTTTCAGTTTCCATTTGTGGAAGTACGGAAGGAGGAGGCTGAGGTGATGTGCCAGTCGCTGCTTCGCCCCTTGGGCATAAAAGCTGTGATTATACATGACGGTGTCGTCTGCGTAGAGGGCTAGTTTGGTGGTGGGGAATTTGGGTACGTCCGAGATATACAGGGAGTACAGTAATGGGGACATCACTGTCCCCTGCGGGACACCCGCTGCTAGTGGGTAAGAGCGGGAGAGAGATTGTTCGATTTTGACGTTGAAGGAACGTCCGGTTATGTAGGAGGAAATGAGGGAAACGAAATGAGGGGGGAAGTTGAGAACTGTGGCGAGTTTGTGGATGAGGCCTGAGTGCCACACGGTGTCGAAAGCTCTTTCCATGTCCAGAAAGAGCATCGCCGTGTTCATTTGGTGGTTGTATGCGGTAAAGATGTCGTTGACCACTTTCGCCGCAAGGAGGGTCGTGTTGTGGCCTGGTCTAAAACCAAATTGTTCGGCGGGGAGGACGTCTCTGTGGGTCACGATCTTGTTTAGCCTTGTCAAAATTACCTTTTCGGTTAGTTTTGCCAAGGTATTCAGGAGAGATATGGGACGGTAAGACGAGGGTAGGGATAGGTCTTTTCCAGGTTTTGGAATGAGGATTATTACGGCCCGTTTCCAGGCTTGTGGAAAGTATTGCAGTTTGATGACGGCATTGACTATGTAGGTGATTTGGACGATGGCTTTCCTTGGTAAATTCTTGAGGAGAGGATATGTTATGCCGTCCGGTCCCGGAGCCTTATTGTTCGGGAGCCGACGCAAGCATTTCCGGATTTCCAAAGGGGTACATAGGATTTGTCGGTGAACCTGTGGGGAGATGGGATAGGTCCTCTCAATGAATCTACGGGCGGCCTCGTCAATTGCAATCTGTTCCTGATTGACGTTCGGGGTTTCTGTGTGTACCGTACTGAGAAAACTGGCAAATATCTCGGCCTTCTCCGCATCTGAAACGGATTCCTCCCCGTTGTGCCGGATGGTGGGGAGTTTTCCGTAGTTTCTACGTAGGTTTCTCGCAATTTTCCACAGGGAATTGTCCTGAGTACTCAGATCCTGAAGAGTCCTCGACCAGCATTCATTTTTGTGGATGCTTATTTTTCGTTTGATGGTTACCGTAAGGGCATTGAACCGCAATCGGTCCGCTTCCCGTCTAAAAGTTTGCCACCTTTTCCGGACTTTGTTTTTAAATTTTATCAAATCGATGATCTGGGGGGGTAAGTTATCTGGCGGAGGCCTATCCGGTACTTTTTTGGCCAATGACCTTTGCTGACTCTGGATCATCTCCGTCAGATTCCGAATTTCTTGCTCCAAAGCTTCGGGGGTCTCTATTTGATTTGAAATTATACATTTGTTAGAAATATTGGCCCTATAAAGGTTCCAATCGAAATCTTTATAGGAATATTTTGTACCACCCGGTTTTACCCTGAGCTCGTTCCAAGAAACGTGTACTGGGAGATGATCTGAGTTGAGAGCGTTGTCAGTGGTGAGATCGGGCAAATCGTTTAGGCCTCTGCTGATTCCCAGATCTATTGTGGTGGGTGACATTCCGTTGGGCGGGAAGTGCGTGGGTGTGCTGGGGTACATCAGATGCAAGTCCGCGTTGTCCGAGATAAAATCCGCGAGCACTGTGCCTCTGGTATTTAGGCGGTTGTTATTCCACAAGCGGTGACGTGCATTAAAGTCTCCCAGCACTAACACCCTTCGGTTAGGTGGGAAAAAGCCATTGAGATCGGCTGGTGTGAAATTTAGGTTGGGAGGGACGTATATTCCGGTCAAGAGTCCGCCGTTTTCCAACTGGACGGATACGTGCTCTATATTTGTGGGGGATTGAGGGAGTCGTTTGTAATTTATGTGGTTACTTATGACGATAGCAACACCCCCCCCTCTTGCGTTGGGTCTGTCGCTTCGCTCTATGCGAAAATGCTTAATTCGAATTTTATCGACGTCCCGCAATCCCGTTTCCACGATCACGGCGACGTCGATTTTTCTAGTACTCAAATAGTGAATGAATTCGCCCAATTTGGATTTTAGACCATTGCAGTTCCACTCGATAATATTGAACGTGACTGAAATTAAATTTTGAAATTTTGAATGTCGACGGTGAAAAATTGCCGACTGGCAATAAATTTTTGTTCGGATGTTTTGCAGGGTTTTAAGATGGATATGTAATGGTCTAATGCCGACAACATTTCGTCCATATTTATCAAAGTGCTTAGTTCCTCAAATTTGTCTTTTAGAGCAGTGAACTTACCCTGCGTGCTTGCACTTTGCGCCTCTGATGGTCTCGGTGTCTGCCTACTTTTCTGGCCGAGCGTGTTGGGAAAATTTACATCGTAATCCTCGGTTGGAGGGTCGGATGGTCCTGGGACGGCAGCTCGTTTTCGGGGGGGTTCCGTTCCTTTTGGGTGGACGTGGCTGGTCAGGCATCGTCCAGATGGTGGGCGTCCGGTCCACGCAGGGTTGGTTGGCAGAGGGGCCTCTTTGTAGGTGGGTTTCGTCTTTGACAAGGCTTTGATCCTGTGCTGATAGACTGGGCAGCTCTTGTCGAAGGATCTGTGCGGTTCACCGCAGTTTGCACATTTGAGGGCAGTTTCCTCGGTGCACTCCGTGATTTGATGTTCCTGAGAGCATTTGGAACATCGGAATTTGCGGTGGCAGTTTCTGGCAACGTGCCCCCACATTTGACATCTGCGGCACTGGGTGATGTCCCGCTGGTTTCTCCTATTCTCCCAGCTAACGCGGACATTGAAGATTGTCTTCACCTGATTCTGGAGCTTTTTCAGGGTGTACGAGCTATTCACCACTACCAGGTATAGGGGGCGGAAGGCGGTTTTCATTAGATGGACTTCTTTCACTGGGACACCATTTTCCTCCGTCAGCTCGCTTTTCACCTCCTCCGGCGAGATTTCCCCTTGCAGTCCTCTGAGGACAAAAGCGTGCGTTCTGTCCTCGGATGCGGCGTACGTGTGGAATTCCAGATCTGCCAGCTCGAAATTCCGTTTGAGGTGGGTCCAGTCGTTAATGTCCTCCACGTAGACTATGACTGAGTGCTTGGCGTATTTGAGCGTGAATTTATTTTTCACTATTAATTTTATATTGGTGGTAAGGTCCTTGTGATGGACGAGCTTACCAGGCACAACTAATGGGGGGGGCTTGTCGGTGCCCCGTTTTCTTTGGTTGGTGGCGGGTGTTCTTCGGTTCTGCGAGTCTGGGGGGGTTTGATTGGCTGAAGTAGGCGGGTGGTCCTCGGCCTCCTCAGTCTGCATTTCCTCCGCCGTTTTTTCCTCCAGTGGCTTAAACTTGTTGCCCGTTTCCACTTGTGTGGGATTGCGGATTAGGCTTCCCCATTTGATTGTTTTTGATGGGGTTATGAACTCCTGCTCGTCTTGATTCTTCGGCGCCCTTAAGGTTGCCATGTTGCGGGAGAGCTCGGGATCCTGTGACGGGTTGCTGGGGGGGCACGTTTTTGAGATATTCTTTGATATCCCCCTTTTGTTGTGCTTCGTACGGATGTGGTTTACTACTGTGAGAAGCTTTGTACAATTATTGTCGTCCACGGCCGTCTTCACGCCATTCAGGAGGGCTTTACATCTCAGACAAGTTTTGTTTGCTTTCAGCTGAGAGCAAAGTTTGCTGTGGCGATTTCTTTTAGCTCTGCAAAACACCTCTGTGTGTTGGTCGCTCGATGATGTTGATGAAGTTAGAACGCGTGGTTCATCTGAGTGGTTTGTTTCTGTGCCCACAACACAATTTTCTAAGTTTGGGTTGTCGCTGTTCATGCGATTTGTTGGAAGAAGGGCGAGGGGTCCCCCTGACGGGGCACCCTACAAATGCACTGGTGTAAACTTACTCACAACACACAGTAGTGCCGCTCTTTGTCGGCCTCTTTGATGCCGCCGCTTTGTTTTACCGCCGTGAGTTTTTATCTGGATTTGCGGTGTTTTGATTTCGTCGAGTTTTGGGACACGCCCGTTCTCTAGGAAAGCAAACTGAAGACTGGACGGGAACCGGTAGACCAGCGTGGTATGGCAGTTGCGTGTAGAATTTTGTTGTATTCGGGAATGAAAAGGAGAAATTAACAAAAGTGTATTAAAAAAAGGAAGAAAAAAGAACACAACTGCACGTGGTGTTCCCAGGCGGTCACCCATCCAGGTACTAACCACGCCCGACGTCGCTTGACTTCGGTGATCGGACGGGAACCGGTAGACCAGCGTGGTATGGCAGTTGCGTGTAGAATTTTGTTGTATTCGGGAATGAAAAGGAGAAATTAACAAAAGTGTATTAAAAAAAAGGAAGAAAAAAGAACACAACTGCACGTGGTGTTCCCAGGCGGTCACCCATCCAGGTACTAACCACGCCCGACGTTGCTTGACTTCGGTGATCGGACGGGAACCGGTAGACCAGCGTGGTATGGCAGTTGCTTGTAGAATTTTGTTGTATTCGGGAATGAAAAGGAGAAATTAACAAAAGTGTATTAAAAAAAGGAAGAAAAAAGAACACAACTGCACGTGGTGTTCCCAGGCGGTCACCCATCCAGGTACTAACCACGCCCGACGTCGCTTGACTTCGGTGATCGGACGGGAACCTCAACTCAACTCAAAACAATTTTATTTACAAATTTTCAATACATACATTACACCTTAATAGCTAAGTATATATAAAGTATATACACGAATTGGGAGTGTTCGCACCCAACATGTCGGACATGCAAAGTGGCGCGTGACAGACCGTGCGCAGAGCACGGTGGACGGTGTTATGTCCAGTCGCCATCAGAGAGTGTCTTAAGGGAGTACACTGGGTAGTTCACCACCTGGGCTCTCAGCTCTTATGTGAACATTTGCGAAACTAAGACGTACACTTGTGTGTGAAAGAGTTTTGCGGTAGGCTGTTTGATGCGTGACGTAATGTTGTTGGATTAGGTGATATACTGGAAAAACAGTTGAAAAAACCAGTTTAAAGGGTGGCTTCATTTACTATGTGGCATTCGAGAAATTTCGGAAGTCTTTCGAGATCTCTGAAGCAGACTTACAGAGTTCTTATCAAGCTTTTCCGGTGGATCCTTTAGCGTAGGATCAGCGCGTTCGAGAGGGGGGAGGGGGCCTTTGCGGCAGTTTGAGGAAGAGTTCCCGAGATGGGGTAAGATAGGATGGTGTTGATGCCAGTCAAGGAGGCCTCCATGGCTCGAAGAATATGGGAAGGCGCTTGTACGCCGGTCCGTGCTTAACGCGGTTATCTGGATCGAATCGGAGTCGGGTTAGATCCCTCGTCAGGGGGGAACCAGAGGCTTGGTATCTGTAAAATTTGTCGGAGGTCCTGTCGATGTATTCGGAAACGTGCTCGATCCCGGTCATCTCGTGCAAGTCACGTATGCGGGTGTATCTGCCGGCTGACAAAACTCCTCTCAGAATTCGGTTTTGGAATATCTGTAGTCTCTTCCTTTGTTTGTCAGATATTGCACACCACACGGGTGCGCCATAGAGCATCGTCGGTCTTATGATCGCTTTGTAGATGAGAAGTTTGTTGGCCGGGCTCATTACCGATTTCGGACTAATGAGCGGGTACAGCTTCTGCTGGCCTGCGAAGGTCTTCTGTATGGCATGCGTGACGTGGTCCCTGAAGGACAGCCGTTCGTCGAGCACAATTCCGAGATATTTCGCGGTTCTTTGTTGTTGGATCGGGGTTCCGTTCACCAGCAAAGGATTCATGATCCGATGATTGGTGATTTTCTGGGTGAAAACCACCAATTCGGTCTTTGTCGGGTTGACTTTCAGTTTCCATTTGTGGAAGTACGGAAGGAGGAGGCTGAGGTGATGTGCCAGTCGCTGCTTCGCCCCTTGGGCATAAAAGCTGTGATTATACATGACGGTGTCGTCTGCGTAGAGGGCTAGTTTGGTGGTGGGGAATTTGGGTACGTCCGAGATATACAGGGAGTACAGTAATGGGGACATCACTGTCCCCTGCGGGACACCCGCTGCTAGTGGGTAAGAGCGGGAGAGAGATTGTTCGATTTTGACGTTGAAGGAACGTCCGGTTATGTAGGAGGAAATGAGGGAAACGAAATGAGGGGGGAAGTTGAGAACTGTGGCGAGTTTGTGGATGAGGCCTGAGTGCCACACGGTGTCGAAAGCTCTTTCCATGTCCAGAAAGAGCATCGCCGTGTTCATTTGGTGGTTGTATGCGGTAAAGATGTCGTTGACCACTTTCGCCGCAAGGAGGGTCGTGTTGTGGCCTGGTCTAAAACCAAATTGTTCGGCGGGGAGGACGTCTCTGTGGGTCACGATCTTGTTTAGCCTTGTCAAAATTACCTTTTCGGTTAGTTTTGCCAAGGTATTCAGGAGAGATATGGGACGGTAAGACGAGGGTAGGGATAGGTCTTTTCCAGGTTTTGGAATGAGGATTATTACGGCCCGTTTCCAGGCTTGTGGAAAGTATTGCAGTTTGATGACGGCATTGACTATGTAGGTGATTTGGACGATGGCTTTCCTTGGTAAATTCTTGAGGAGAGGATATGTTATGCCGTCCGGTCCCGGAGCCTTATTGTTCGGGAGCCGACGCAAGCATTTCCGGATTTCCAAAGGGGTACATAGGATTTGTCGGTGAACCTGTGGGGAGATGGGATAGGTCCTCTCAATGAATCTACGGGCGGCCTCGTCAATTGCAATCTGTTCCTGATTGACGTTCGGGGTTTCTGTGTGTACCGTACTGAGAAAACTGGCAAATATCTCGGCCTTCTCCGCATCTGAAACGGATTCCTCCCCGTTGTGCCGGATGGTGGGGAGTTTTCCGTAGTTTCTACGTAGGTTTCTCGCAATTTTCCACAGGGAATTGTCCTGAGTACTCAGATCCTGAAGAGTCCTCGACCAGCATTCATTTTTGTGGATGCTTATTTTTCGTTTGATGGTTACCGTAAGGGCATTGAACCGCAATCGGTCCGCTTCCCGTCTAAAAGTTTGCCACCTTTTCCGGACTTTGTTTTTAAATTTTATCAAATCGATGATCTGGGGGGGTAAGTTATCTGGCGGAGGCCTATCCGGTACTTTTTTGGCCAATGACCTTTGCTGACTCTGGATCATCTCCGTCAGATTCCGAATTTCTTGCTCCAAAGCTTCGGGGGTCTCTATTTGATTTGAAATTATACATTTGTTAGAAATATTGGCCCTATAAAGGTTCCAATCGAAATCTTTATAGGAATATTTTGTACCACCCGGTTTTACCCTGAGCTCGTTCCAAGAAACGTGTACTGGGAGATGATCTGAGTTGAGAGCGTTGTCAGTGGTGAGATCGGGCAAATCGTTTAGGCCTCTGCTGATTCCCAGATCTATTGTGGTGGGTGACATTCCGTTGGGCGGGAAGTGCGTGGGTGTGCTGGGGTACATCAGATGCAAGTCCGCGTTGTCCGAGATAAAATCCGCGAGCACTGTGCCTCTGGTATTTAGGCGGTTGTTATTCCACAAGCGGTGACGTGCATTAAAGTCTCCCAGCACTAACACCCTTCGGTTAGGTGGGAAAAAGCCATTGAGATCGGCTGGTGTGAAATTTAGGTTGGGAGGGACGTATATTCCGGTCAAGAGTCCGCCGTTTTCCAACTGGACGGATACGTGCTCTATATTTGTGGGGGATTGAGGGAGTCGTTTGTAATTTATGTGGTTACTTATGACGATAGCAACACCCCCCCCTCTTGCGTTGGGTCTGTCGCTTCGCTCTATGCGAAAATGCTTAATTCGAATTTTATCGACGTCCCGCAATCCCGTTTCCACGATCACGGCGACGTCGATTTTTCTAGTACTCAAATAGTGAATGAATTCGCCCAATTTGGATTTTAGACCATTGCAGTTCCACTCGATAATATTGAACGTGACTGAAATTAAATTTTGAAATTTTGAATGTCGACGGTGAAAAATTGCCGACTGGCAATAAATTTTTGTTCGGATGTTTTGCAGGGTTTTAAGATGGATATGTAATGGTCTAATGCCGACAACATTTCGTCCATATTTATCAAAGTGCTTAGTTCCTCAAATTTGTCTTTTAGAGCAGTGAACTTACCCTGCGTGCTTGCACTTTGCGCCTCTGATGGTCTCGGTGTCTGCCTACTTTTCTGGCCGAGCGTGTTGGGAAAATTTACATCGTAATCCTCGGTTGGAGGGTCGGATGGTCCTGGGACGGCAGCTCGTTTTCGGGGGGGTTCCGTTCCTTTTGGGTGGACGTGGCTGGTCAGGCATCGTCCAGATGGTGGGCGTCCGGTCCACGCAGGGTTGGTTGGCAGAGGGGCCTCTTTGTAGGTGGGTTTCGTCTTTGACAAGGCTTTGATCCTGTGCTGATAGACTGGGCAGCTCTTGTCGAAGGATCTGTGCGGTTCACCGCAGTTTGCACATTTGAGGGCAGTTTCCTCGGTGCACTCCGTGATCTGATGTTCCTGAGAGCATTTGGAACATCGGAATTTGCGGTGGCAGTTTCTGGCAACGTGCCCCCACATTTGACATCTGCGGCACTGGGTGATGTCCCGCTGGTTTCTCCTATTCTCCCAGCTAACGCGGACATTGAAGATTGTCTTCACCTGATTCTGGAGCTTTTTCAGGGTGTACGAGCTATTCACCACTACCAGGTATAGGGGGCGAAAGGCGGTTTTCATTAGATGGACTTCTTTCACGGGGACACCATTTTCCTCCGTCAGCTCGCTTTTCACCTCCTCCGGCGAGATTTCCCCTTGCAGTCCTCTGAGGACAAAAGCGTGCGTTCTGTCCTCGGATGCGGCGTACGTGTGGAATTCCAGATCTGCCAGCTCGAAATTCCGTTTGAGGTGGGTCCAGTCGTTAATGTCCTCCACGTAGACTATGACTGAGTGCTTGGCGTATTTGAGCGTGAATTTATTTTTCACTATTAATTTTATATTGGTGGTAAGGTCCTTGTGATGGACGAGCTTACCAGGCACAACTAATGGGGGGGGCTTGTCGGTGCCCCGTTTTCTTTGGTTGGTGGCGGGTGTTCTTCGGTTCTGCGAGTCTGGGGGGGTTTGATTGGCTGAAGTAGGCGGGTGGTCCTCGGCCTCCTCAGTCTGCATTTCCTCCGCCGTTTTTTCCTCCAGTGGCTTAAACTTGTTGCCCGTTTCCACTTGTGTGGGATTGCGGATTAGGCTTCCCCATTTGATTGTTTTTGATGGGGTTATGAACTCCTGCTCGTCTTGATTCTTCGGCGCCCTTAAGGTTGCCATGTTGCGGGGGAGCTCGGGATCCTGTGACGGGTTGCTGGGGGGGCACGTTTTTGAGATATTCTTTGATATCCCCCTTTTGTTGTGCTTCGTACGGATGTGGTTTACTACTGTGAGAAGCTTTGTACAATTATTGTCGTCCACGGCCGTCTTCACGCCATTCAGGAGGGCTTTACATCTCAGACAAGTTTTGTTTGCTTTCAGCTGAGAGCAAAGTTTGCTGTGGCGATTTCTTTTAGCTCTGCAAAACACCTCTGTGTGTTGGTCGCTCGATGATGTTGATGAAGTTAGAACGCGTGGTTCATCTGAGTGGTTTGTTTCTGTGCCCACAACACAATTTTCTAAGTTTGGGTTGTCGCTGTTCATGCGATTTGTTGGAAGAAGGGCGAAGGGTCCCCCTGACGGGGCACCCTACAAATGCACTGGTGTAAACTTACTCACAACACACAGTAGTGCCGCTCTTTGTCGGCCTCTTTGATGCCGCCGCTTTGTTTTACCGCCGTGAGTTTTTATCTGGATTTGCGGTGTTTTGATTTCGTCGAGTTTTGGGACACGCCCGTTCTCTAGGAAAGCAAACTGAAGACTGGACGGGAACCGGTAGACCAACGTGGTATGGCAGTTGCGTGTTAAATTTTGTGGTATTCGGGAATGAAAAGGAGAAATGAACAAAAGTGCATTAAAAAAAAGGAAGAAAAAAGAACACAACTGCACGTGGTGTTCCCAGGCGGTCACCCATCCAGGTACTAACCACGCCCGACGTCGCTTGACTTCGGTGATCGGACGGGAACCGGTAGACCAACGTGGTATGGCAGTTGCGTGTTAAATTTTGTGGTATTCGGAATGAAAAGGAGAAATGAACAAAAGTGCATTAAAAAAAAGGAAGAAAAAAGAACACAACTGCACGTGGTGTTCCCAGGCGGTCACCCATCCAGGTACTAACCACGCCCGACGTCGCTTGACTTCGGTGATCGGACGGGAACCGGTAGACCAGCGTGGTATGGCAGTTGCGTGTAGAATTTTGTTGTATTCGGGAATGAAAAGGAGAAATTAACAAAAGTGTATTAAAAAAAGGAAGAAAAAAGAACACAACTGCACGTGGTGTTCCCAGGCGGTCACCCATCCAGGTACTAACCACGCCCGACGTCGCTTGACTTCGGTGATCGGACGGGAACCTCAAACTCAAAATAACTTTATTTACATATTAGGGATTATTACATTACACCTTAAAAGCTAGGTATATACGGGGTATATACGAAAAGTACGAGTGATTGCACCCTACATGTTGGACATGTATGGTGGTGCATCATAGTCCGTGCCTAAGACACGGTGGACGATGTTATGTCCAATTGCCATCAGAGGGTGCATTAACGGGAGTAAGCCAAACAGTTCACCACCTGGGCTCTTGGCTCTTATGTGAACATTTGCGGAACTATTACGTACGTGTATGTAAAACGACTTTTTGAGATGAGTGGTTTGATTCATGACTTAATGTTGCTGGATTAGATATTATACTGGAAAAATAGGTGAAAAAACCAGTTCAAAGGGCGGCTTCAGGTACTTCGTAGCATTCAAAATTTTGGATCCTAAATCTTTGGAGCAGACTTGGAAAGTTTCCACCAAAACTTGTGAAGTAGGCCATCCGGCGTAGTGTCCGCGTTGTCAGGGGGTCGGGGGGGTTTTATCCACTCCGTCCTGCAGCCACTACGCAGCAATCTGGGAATTCATGGGATAGGATGGGATAGTTCATTTGCTGGTCAAGGAGGCCTCCACGGCTCGAAGAAGATTGGAAGACGTTTGTAGGCCGGTCCATGTTTGACGCGATTTTCTGGATCGTATCGCAGACGGGTGAGATCCCTGGTCAGGGCAGAGCCGGAAATTTGATATTTGTAAAATATGTTGGACGTTCGGTCGATGTATTCGGAAACATACTCGATCCCGGCCATCTCATGGAGGTCACGTATGCGGGTGTATCTGCCAGCTGAGAGAACTCCTCTCAATATTCGGTTTTGGAATACCTGCAGTCTCTTCCTTTGCGAGTCAGATATTATGCACCGAACAGGTGCACCGTAAAGCATTGTTGGTCTGATGAGTGCTTTGTATATTAGAAGCTTATTTGCCGGGCTCATGACCGATTTCGGACTGATGAGCGGGTACAGCTTCTGTTGGCCCGCAAAGGTTTTCTGGATGACATGCGTGATGTGGTCCCCGAACGATAGTCGTTCGTCGAGCATGATTCCGAGGTACCTCGCAGTCCTACGTTGCTGGATCGGCACCGCACCCATCATCAGAGGATTTATGATTCTGTGATTGGTAATTTTCTTCGTGAAAACCACCAATTCGGTCTTGGCTGGATTGACTTTCAGCTTCCATTTCCGGAAGTATGGTAGAAGGAGGCTGAGATGATGCGCCAGTCGTTGTTTCGCCCCTTGGGCGTAGAAACTGTGGTTGTAGATGACGGTGTCGTCCGCATAAAGGGCCAGTTTGGTGTTGGGGAATTTGGGGACGTCCGAAATATACAAGGAGTATAGCAGAGGGGACATTACTGTGCCTTGCGGCACTCCCGATACTAGCGGGTGGGAATGTGAGAGGGATTGTTCGATTTTAACTTTGAACGAACGTTCTGTAAGGTAAGAAAAAATGAGGGAAATGAAATGGAGGGGGAGATTGAGCTTTACGGCGAGTTTGTACATGAGGCCTGAGTGCCAGACGGTGTCGAATGCCCTTTCCATGTCTAGAAAGAGCATCACCGTGTTCATTTGGCGGTTATAGGCGGTAAAGATGTCGTTGACAACCTTTGCTGCAAGTAAGGTGGTGTTGTGGCCTGGCCTAAAGCCGAATTGTTCGGGAGGGAGGATGTCTCTATCGGTCACGATCCCGCTCAGCCTTGCCAAAATCAACTTTTCAGTCAACTTTGCCAAGGTGTTCAAGAGCGATATGGGACGATACGACGAGGGTAGGGAGAGGTCCTTGCCGGGTTTAGGAATGAGGATTATTACGGCCTTCTTCCAGTCTCCTGGGAAGTGCTGCAGTCTGAGGATGGAATTTACTATATGGGTGATTTGGACGGACTTTTTTGGGTAAATTTTTGAGGAGGGGGTAGGTTATGCCGTCCGGTCCCGGTGCCTTATTGTTCGGGAACCGGCGCAGACATTTGCGGATTTCGGAGGGGGTGCATAGGATGGATTGGTAGATGTGCGGGGGGATGGGGTAAGTTCTTTCGGTGAACTTGCGGACGACCTCGTCAATCACAACTTGCTCTCTGTCGGTGTTCGGGGTTCCTGCGTGGATCGTGCTTAGGAAACTGGCAAATATCTCGGCCTTCCCCGCATCCGAATCGAATTCCTCTCCGTTTTGCCGGATGATGGGCAGTTTCTCGTAATTCCTGCGGAGGTTTCCAGCCATTTTCTGTAAGGAGATGTCTCGAACATTTAAGCCATGCAGAGTCCTCGACCAGCACTCGTTTCTGTGGATGCTTATTTTTTGTTTGATAGTAACCGTAAGGGCATTGAACCGCAAGCGGTCTACTTCCCGCCTAAAAGTCTGCCACCTTTTTCGGACATTGTTTTTTAGTTTAATTAGGTCAATGATCTGGGGGGGGGGGGGGGGGGTAAGTTATCCAAATCTATGCCACCCAATCTGATTCCGTCGAGGAGTTACATACGTGTCCGAATCGTTGAAGAGTGCAGATTAATAACACCAGAAATGTTAGGTAATGTGCGACGACGTTTTGAGGATCAGCTGTACATGTGCATGGAAGTCAATGGAGGTCACTTTCAACATTTATTATGATAAAATAAATAAAAAACAAATAAAATGGTTAAAATCAAGTTATTTGGTTTTTGTTTAATTTCTACAAGACCGACGTACAAAAATAAAAAATAGAAGCTTGACCATGTAGAAAATAAAATTATCTTTCAAATGAGTTATAACACAATCCCTCTTCCAATTTGAAAATTTCAAAGTGGTAGTTTCCAGGGATAGAGGGATGACATTTCGAAAACGACTTTTTCACCAAATGATGTCCCCCTCCCTATCAAAGTTGACGTGTTTTCCTTCTTTTTTTTTTTAACGAACAACAAAGAAGATATTCAGGGTGGACACTTTTCCCTGGGACACCCTGTATATACAGGGTGGCGCATCGAAAATGAAACAGAGACATTTTCGCGTATTTGGAAATTTAAATTTAAAAAATGCTCGGACACGTAAATTTTATATCCGAGGGGGATACATTATGAACGTATACTCGCTCCTTTCACATCAACCCCTAGCCGGGGTGAGTTAAACCCCTAAAATCTTAAATGGATAGTAAAGTCGAGTAGTACCTTATTTGAAAGAGTTTTCGATCCTCGTTACAATGATATCCAAATTGGCCAACTTTGATTTATTAGCAATTTTCGAGAAATTCCGAAAAATTAGTTCAAAAGATGTATCATCTGGTATGAATTAATGATGTGATGAAATTGCTAAGGACTGTGGTAAAAATAACATTAAGGCGTTTAGCAATTTTTATTTATCTACGTATTAGTTAATTAAGTGTTCGAAGTGACGACCACCAGTTTCTATACAGTAATACAAGTTTTGCTGAAATCGCTGTCGCACATTTTGGAGCATTTGAGGTGTTATTTGACGGAATTTATTTATTATCCTTTGGTGGAGGTCTTCTAAAGAGTCCGGTTGGGTTTTATAAATTTTGCTTTTTAAGTGACGCCAAAGGAAAAAATCCAAAAGTGACAAATCTGGTGATCGTGAAGGCCATTCAATAGTGTTTCTCCTTCCAATCCAACGATCTGGAAACTGTTCAGTTAAATACTCTCTGACACGTAATGCGTAATAGAGAGGGGCACCATTCTACTGGAACATTAATTGGTCCTCAATGTAATTTTCATCATTTTCTAATAATTTTGTTAATGCGGGATCAATTGCATCTTGTAACAATTATAAGTACATGTCACTAATGAGATTTCCAGGTAAGTAAAAAGGACCAACAAAATGATCGCCAAAGATGCCAGCACAAACATTTAATTTTTGTGGATATTGGGTATGCACCTCATGAAAAATCCTGGGATTTTCATCTAACCAATATTGACAGTTATGACGATTCACTGTACCGTTTACAAAAAACAGATATTGAATAGATAATTGATATTTCCAATTGCTCGTTCACTTATAGTTTCGCAAAATTGTAAACGGCGGTCAAAATCATCTTAATTCAATTCTTGTAATAAGTGGATTTTATACGGATGAAAATAATGGGCTTTTAATATTCTTTGAATAGTGCGTCGACTGACTCCAGTTAAAGTATTCAATTGACGAGTACTTGGTGCAGGATTCAGATGAATCTGTTAGAAAATCGCAACATTGATTGCTTCATTTCTGGGAGGGTTTCCATCATTTCTTTTTTTATTAGCTACAGAGCCGGTCTGACAAAATTTATGAACTAATTCCAAAATGTACTTGCTTTGCACTTGATTGTCTTCATGATTCTGGTTGAATAGTTGGGCAGTCCGGTTAGAACACTGATGACTTTCATAAAATAGTTTAATGATTTCTACTCTCTCTGCAATCGAATGAACGATTTTTGATTTGCAAAACATAAACGGAATTAAAATAAATTTATCCTAAAATAAATTTTCTGCACGAGAATATTCAAAACTGATCACGAATTACTGGTTACTGCTAACAATCAGAGCCAAATAAGTTTTTATTTTTATTTTCTGTAAAAATATTCCAAACATGATAACAATGCATTATCTCTATTGTGTATGTTATATGCTTTTAATTTATTTACAATCCAGTGATCTCCGTTTCGGCAAAGTTTATTAGTGGGGGTTGGTGTTCCCACGATATCGTAAGATGTTCAGGACCATGAATATCTCGTCCAGTTATCGTACCGTCATATAGCTTTTTGAAGATACCGATTGTGTCCTATTCACGCGATTATTGCGAAGGTGACTTGAGGACAGATGTGCGTCTAATTACAAGAGGTCCACCTTTTTGATTTATGACCAAAATTTCCAGTATCGATTCCAATAAACCTTTCTTCCGATCTTCTCATCGACGGGGTTGAAAAGATGAGAAAAAGTCGCTCTTTTCTCCACGAACTTTCGGACGGTACACATCGCGATCGGTCACTCACATTTTATTTACATTCACTAATACTATAAGTACATTACATTATAGTGATTCGAACATATCATATTTTAGATCTACTGTTATTATAAGTACTAATTAATTAATAGTGTTAACCAACATTGTGAATTAATTGAACTACTAATATCATCTGGTTAGCAAAACATACGGGAAAAATAGTGTACCTTTACAACCAAGTCAAAAAAGATGGGCCGCTGCGCTTCCCGCAAATTATCAGAATTCATGTACCTTCAAAAAAACACCTTAATGTTATTTTTACCACAGTCCTTAGCAATTTCATCACATCATTAATTCATACCAGATGATACATCTTTTGAACTAATTTTTCGGAATTTCTCGAAAATTGCTAATAAATCAAAGTTGGCCAATTTGGATATCATTGTAACGAGGATCGAAAACTCTTTCAAATAAGGTACTACTCGACTTTACTATCCATTTAAGATTTTAGGGGTTTAACTCACCCCGGCTAGGGGTTGATGTGAAAGGAGCGAGTATACGTTCATAATGTATCCCCCTCGGATATAAAATTTACGTGTCCGAGCATTTTTTAAATTTAAATTTCCAAATACGCGAAAATGTCTCTGTTTCATTTTCGATGCGCCACCCTGTATATACAGGGTGTCCCAGGGAAAAGTGTCCACCCTGAATATCTTCTTTGTTGTTCGTTAAAAAAAAAAAGAAGGAAAACACGTCAACTTTGATAGGGAGGGGGACATCATTTGGTGAAAAAGTCGTTTTCGAAATGTCATCCCTCTATCCCTGGAAACTACCACTTTGAAATTTTCAAATTGGAAGAGGGATTGTGTTATAACTCATTTGAAAGATAATTTTATTTTCTACATGGTCAAGCTTCTATTTTTTATTTTTGTACGTCGGTCTTGTAGAAATTAAACAAAAACCAAATAACTTGATTTTAACCATTTTATTTGTTTTTTATTTATTTTATCATAATAAATGTTGAAAGTGACCTCCATTGACTTCCATGCACATGTACAGCTGATCCTCAAAACGTCGTCGCACATTACCTAACATTTCTGGTGTTATTAATCTGCACTCTTCAACGATTCGGACACGTATGTAACTCCTCGACGGAATCAGATTGGGTGGCATAGATTTGGATAACTTACCCCCCCCCCCCCCCCCCCCCCCAGATCATTGACCTAATTAAACTAAAAAACAATGTCCGAAAAAGGTGGCAGACTTTTAGGCGGGAAGTAGACCGCTTGCGGTTCAATGCCCTTACGGTTACTATCAAACAAAAATAAGCATCCACAGAAACGAGTGCTGGTCGAGGACTCTGCATGGCTTAAATGTTCGAGACATCTCCTTACAGAAAATGGCTGGAAACCTCCGCAGGAATTACGAGAAACTGCCCATCATCCGGCAAAACGGAGAGGAATTCGATTCGGATGCGGGGAAGGCCGAGATATTTGCCAGTTTCCTAAGCACGATCCACGCAGGAACCCCGAACACCGACAGAGAGCAAGTTGTGATTGACGAGGTCGTCCGCAAGTTCACCGAAAGAACTTACCCCATCCCCCCGCACATCTACCAATCCATCCTATGCACCCCCTCCGAAATCCGCAAATGTCTGCGCCGGTTCCCGAACAATAAGGCACCGGGACCGGACGGCATAACCTACCCCCTCCTCAAAAATTTACCCAAAAAAGTCCGTCCAAATCACCCATATAGTAAATTCCATCCTCAGACTGCAGCACTTCCCAGGAGACTGGAAGAAGGCCGTAATAATCCTCATTCCTAAACCCGGCAAGGACCTCTCCCTACCCTCGTCGTATCGTCCCATATCGCTCTTGAACACCTTGGCAAAGTTGACTGAAAAGTTGATTTTGGCAAGGCTGAGCGGGATCGTGACCGATAGAGACATCCTCCCTCCCGAACAATTCGGCTTTAGGCCAGGCCACAACACCACCTTACTTGCAGCAAAGGTTGTCAACGACATCTTTACCGCCTATAACCGCCAAATGAACACGGTGATGCTCTTTCTAGACATGGAAAGGGCATTCGACACCGTCTGGCACTCAGGCCTCATGTACAAACTCGCCGTAAAGCTCAATCTCCCCCTCCATTTCATTTCCCTCATTTTTTCTTACCTTACAGAACGTTCGTTCAAAGTTAAAATCGAACAATCCCTCTCACATTCCCACCCGCTAGTATCGGGAGTGCCGCAAGGCACAGTAATGTCCCCTCTGCTATACTCCTTGTATATTTCGGACGTCCCCAAATTCCCCAACACCAAACTGGCCCTTTATGCGGACGACACCGTCATCTACAACCACAGTTTCTACGCCCAAGGGGCGAAACAACGACTGGCGCATCATCTCAGCCTCCTTCTACCATACTTCCGGAAATGGAAGCTGAAAGTCAATCCAGCCAAGACCGAATTGGTGGTTTTCACGAAGAAAATTACCAATCACAGAATCATAAATCCTCTGATGATGGGTGCGGTGCCGATCCAGCAACGTAGGACTGCGAGGTACCTCGGAATCATGCTCGACGAACGACTATCGTTCGGGGACCACATCACGCATGTCATCCAGAAAACCTTTGCGGGCCAACAGAAGCTGTACCCGCTCATCAGTCCGAAATCGGTCATGAGCCCGGCAAATAAGCTTCTAATATACAAAGCACTCATCAGACCAACAATGCTTTACGGTGCACCTGTTCGGTGCATAATATCTGACTCGCAAAGGAAGAGACTGCAGGTATTCCAAAACCGAATATTGAGAGGAGTTCTCTCAGCTGGCAGATACACCCGCATACGTGACCTCCATGAGATGGCCGGGATCGAGTATGTTTCCGAATACATCGACCGAACGTCCAACATATTTTACAAATATCAAATTTCCGGCTCTGCCCTGACCAGGGATCTCACCCGTCTGCGATACGATCCAGAAAATCGCGTCAAACATGGACCGGCCTACAAACGTCTTCCAATCTTCTTCGAGCCGTGGAGGCCTCCTTGACCAGCAAATGAACTATCCCATCCTATCCCATGAATTCCCAGATTGCTGCGTAGTGGCTGCAGGACGGAGTGGATAA